>NC_087154.1:8342500-8345000 GCF_035594125.1 Scylla paramamosain
TGTCACCTGTAGCGCCAGGCATGTGCTTAGTGTAAATGGAAAGATCTCCAAATACTAAAAGGTTTATTTCTTTCTTCGACGAAAGCCTAATTATGTGGTGAATTTGAAGGAAATGAATAGTAAAAACAATCCGTGACGATGTACACTATACGTAGAATTAAAATACACGATATGAGTGATACATATATCTATTGGTCATGAACACGTCAATCGACTGCTCCGTTCACCACTGTAATAGATGACAGAAAAGGCGAAATACCTTTATTTCTACTACACTATCAAAGACACATCATCACCATCATCATCATTATCATCCCTTTATCCTTTCAGCTGCTTCATTGAGTAACTACGCAATTTCACTTGAAAAAAAAAAGGAAAAAGAAAAAAAATACGTGCACTGAATTTTTTGAACTCCTCAACCCTTAATTGGCAGCAGTATCGCAAAAATCACACAGTAAAATTTGCGCCACAACATTTCATGAATCTCAAGGAGAAACCACACCAGTCAAGACATTCACGTCCTTATTTTCCTTCGCAGGACTGGACCATTCAAGGTACAGACACACGTACGAGTACATAATATGGAAGAATAACATTTATCCCAATTTTCTTTCCATATCAAAGGAATCTCCTGAAATAAATGGAGATTCGTGCCTTTTCGACATCACTGAAGAACAGCCGCTCTATCACACGCGGGAACAATAACACTGCCAGATGCTTCCCGCCTCCCAGTGAGCACCGCGGCCCAAACAGGATACTGTAGCTCTTCATATCTCCATTTTCAAGATTCCTACTTGCTATAGGGAGCTTGGACCACACGCAGAAAATACATTAACATAAGCACGTGTTTTTCTCCATTTTTTTTTAAGGATGTGTCTTAATTTCACATTTCTCTATTTTCAGGATCTTCAGCTTCTATAGGAAGGTTGAGCCACAGATGGACATCACTTTAACAACAAAAGCAAATGTGACTTCCGTTTTCAAGGAAGTGTCTTGGTTTTGGATCCTTCTTTTCCATGACGTCCCACTCCTATAGGGAACTCAGGTCACCGGCAGACTGTACATAAATTTATCGTTTGTTCAGTATTCAGTTGTCTTAGTTGTTAATTTTTATCTTCTAGTGTTTCCCACTCTACAAAGAACATGAACTTCTATTCACAATTATAACATTACCACGCGCGTTTGTTTTCATCACATCCTTCTGCAATACAAGGCTCGTCTATAAAATAATCGAAGTGGTATACCTGCTCGTCCCAATTCGATAGATACATGTACTATAGCATTTCTGTTTTTAGTTTCAGGTCTAACATTTCCGTCTCCAGCAGTATTAATCATTATATTCAGCAATTCATGTCGGTTTTGTGTAATAAGCTCAATTCCAAATTTTAGTGATATTCATCAGAACAAATTACAAAATGAGAAAAACACTTGTGTACATCTGAAATATCCAATCAAGTAAAGGATAAAAGGTACAGAATGATGTGCCCGCAACAGATTCCATTTATTTATTTATTTATTTATTTTCTGGAGAAGAACGGAATTATGGTACATTTAAATCGGTAGCGAGGAAAAAAATAAAATAAAAAAGCGAGAGTGCTTCTATTATTCCTACTTGTCAACCTCATGCAGACAGCGACGTCATTCCCGTTGATTTTGCTTATAGCCATCACGCTGAGGAGGAAGGAGGGAGGTGCATTTCATAACCAAAAATTTAAGTAAGATTTGCTACTAGATATTCATGTTTTGGAGAAGTATGCCATATTGAAACATATTATTGTGAAGCAGCTTTCGAGACAGAGAAACAATAATTTCTGACTAATTCAAGCGGAGAAAACACAAGGACAGTTCAGCGTAGCGTTCCAAAACAAAATTAATCAATCAGTCAGTCATTCAATCAATCAATAATCCGATAACGTTTAGATTACTGAATATGAACGAAGCTAATAACACATAATCTAATACAGAAGAAGACAAAAACAAAACTCATTAATGTGATCTAGACAAAAAAAAAAAAAAAAAACTTAGGTTACCGGTCAAGATCAAAACTAATAACACGGAGATGAACAACAAAACCATCAATGCAAATGTGACCCAGTGACACTTACCATACATCGCCGATCCTGACAACACATGATCTAATACGGATATGAACAAACACTGACAATAATACCCAACCTAATACGGAGATGAACAAAATTAATAACACAGCAATACGCATCCTATAATACGGATATAAACAAAACACAACGTCGTCACTGAAATAAAAGCCAAGAAGACTTACACTATAAATCCACTGTAGATCCTTAAGTGAAACAACTAATACATAACAGAACTGCATCAGAAGACAAAGGCAATGTAACAAACACGCAGCGAATACATGAAATAATCTGGACAATCTAAGCATTCTGGCAGCGATCTCCCACGCTTCCTTTTTCCGTTTATTTGTGTTAGAAGTGGCGGCGGTGACAGACTTAGGGAAAGGAAAGAAAGAAAAAAACTG
>NC_087154.1:8350000-8355000 GCF_035594125.1 Scylla paramamosain
CTGCTTGTCCACCTGTACACGACACGGCAGGTACAGTACGGTGGTCTACCCTTTCACTAAATTTCCTCTCGTCCCTTCATCGTCTGCCGTTCCCCCTTGGATCAATAATTTTGTTCTTTTTTTTTTCCTGTCATCCAAAATCAAGTATTCCCTATAATCTCTCTCTCTCTCTCTCTCTCTCTCTCTCTCTCTCTCTCTCTCTCTCTCTCTCTCTCTCTCCCGTTAATTTTGTGGTTCGTATGTTTTCAACTTCGTGACTTTGGTTTATGTGTCAGGAAAGAAAAGATTGAAAGAGAGTGTAAAGGAAGACCCGCGGGTGATGAGCGGGCCTTGTGAGTCATTGATTTGATATTAAGGACACGGCTATTTGCTGCCAAGGCGATGTGTGGGTGTCCCGAACGACGTGTGGCTATCTGAAAGACGTGTGAGGCTCTTGAGTGACCTGAAAGTGTCCTAAACGATGCGTGGGCGATGTGTGGGTGTCCTGGGTGCCATGCGGGTGTCCCAAGTGAAGTGTGAGTGTCCTGGGTACTGTATGGGCCCCCTAAGTGACGTGTGGGTTTCTTGGGCGACGTGTGGGTATCCTGTGTGGTGTGTGGACGACGTGTGGGTGTCCTGGATGACGTGTGGGTGTCCTGGGTGACGTGTGGGTGTCCTGAGTGACGTGTGGGTGACTTGGGCGACGTGTGGGTGTCCTGGGTGACGTGTGGGTTTCCTAAAAGACGTGTGGGTGTCCTGGGCGACGTGTGGGTGCCCTGGGCGATGTGTGGGTGACCTAAACGTTGCATGGGTGTCCTGGGTGACGTGTGGGTGTCTAGGGTGACGATGTGTCTTGTGGGCGCGGAGGAGCGGCTGCCATGCATCACGGAAAAGCACGTCTTGGGGACGATATTTTCACCTGCCAGTCAGAGCAGCGATTGATTGGTAGCGAGGGCGGAGGTATGGTGGCCGAGATGTGTTGGTGTGGCGAGACGACCGCTTCCCCCGCCCGCCCTCTCTGCTCCCCTCGCCCCCTAACCCCAGCCCCGCCCCGATCCCGCCTCGCCCCCCGTCCAGCATTCATCACTGTGATACGTTTGACTCGCGGACCTCAAGACCACGGAGCCCTTCGTATTTTGGCGGCGTAAGGCTGGTGTATCGAGGGTGGTGGTGAAGGCGTAGAGGAAACAGCAGCGGGCAGCCCTCACGAACCTGTGGGCTCAAGGGTCTGAGGACGGAAAGCGGGAGGAGGCCCAGCCAACAGCGGCCAGGTCCAGCAGCCCCTTGGTCCAGCTAAGACGCGGGATCTGTGAGCGAAAGAAAATCAATAGAGCAACATGGCGCCGCCAGCCGACCACTCACACCGTCCGCTTCTGGCTGACCGACGGACGGCGGCGGGCAAGGGCGTGGTGGAGGCCATAGGCAGCGGCAGTCCTCGTGGCACGGCCTGCACTTCAAACTTAGAAACGAGTACGAGATATGCGAGGGTGAATCTTCCCGGCGAGGCCTCAGGGTAACGTCTTGACGGCACAGCGGAGGTGGATGTTGGAGTAAAATGGATTAATGTTGCCGGCAGAGTGATGGTCGTCGGGAGGAACACGGGGAGAGGCGGCGGGCAGGGAAGCAGGGAGGTAGGGAAGGGGCCAGCTTGTGCACAGGGAGGACGCTGGTTATTTAACACCCACGTCCAGGTGAAGGGGTCAGCAGGTCCTGTAGCGTGAAGGGAGGCAGGATGGCACCGTCAGGAGGCCAAGGAGCACACACGCCAGCACAAACACACACACTCGCGCAAACAAAGCACAATGACGAAATAAATGAGTCTTCACATCAAACTCCCCACGGCGAACTCCACGAACCCCACGTCTCTCTCTCTCTCTCTCTCTCTCTCTCTCTCTCTCTCTCTCTCTCTCTCTCTCTCTCTCTCTCTCTCCCTTGCAAATTGTGATGTGCAGCGAAGTATATCAAGCTACTTACTCAGGAATAAAAACGCGTAACAAAACAGACCCTAACAGCCTCACGTCATCTCACTACACCCTGACGGCCTCCCTACAGTACATCCACTCACCCTCAACCACATCACCTCCACCGCTCCACAGGACCACGTCACAACAAACCTGAAGAACTCCACACCACATCACAACCCCAAAACCATCCCATCCACCCGCAGAACCTCTATCGCCACCTACACAGCACCACTACACCACCACTACCTTCACCCAGGCTCCACGCAGCCCGAGACGAGACACAAGGCGGCGTGGTGTTGGTGTTGGTGGTGGTGGTGGTGGGAGGGGGAGACCAGACTGCCATCGCCTCCCCTGGACACCAAGCAATGCATTTATATTTCTTCATTTCCCGCGGCTGACATCTGCACGCTTGCCCCAGACACCTAATGACGGACGCTGTCTTTCCGGCGGTGGCTGTGCGATCCTTGCCAGGCCTTGAGCTTTTGGCAAGTTACCCATAAACCTCCAATTTTATTTACATGGCTATAATTTCATTGTCCCGCTGGTTGGAGGAAGGAGAGGAGGAGGAGGTGGGTGGGTTGGGGAGACCAGAAGAAGATGAGGGTAGAGGAGGAAGGAGGATCTTAAGGGAGGTGTCTTTTGGTTGGGGCAGCTGTTTGAATTAGAGAAGTGAGGAAGTTAGACCGGGTGAAGGAAAGATTTAATCTCGACTAAAGTTTTGTTGTCGCACAGTAAGTAAGAAAAGAAAAGAAAAAAAAAGTAAAGTAATGGCGAAGCTTTCAGTCTGCTCCAGTGAAAACATGACAGACGCATCGGGAGAGTGAAGGCCAGGGGTGAGAGAGAGAGAGAGAGAGAGAGAGAGAGAGAGAGAGAGAGAGAGAGAGAGAGAGAGAGAGAGAGAGAGAGAGAGAGAGAGAGAGAGAGAGAGAGAGAGAGAGAGAGAGAGTCGGGGAGGGAGGAGGAGGAGGAGGAGGAGGAGGAGGAGGAGGAGGAGGAGGAGGAGGGGCCTTGGGGTTATCCGCACTTTAAAAGTCACCCAAGTGTCTGTTCACATTTCTTATCTCTGCCAATACTCGCGGAGCCGCTCTGACGAAGAGGTAACGGCCGCCACAACACGGCGGACGCGACGACGGGGAACGCGCTCCGGACCAACACACATTTTGCCGAGGGAACTTAACCGGCAATAAAACCTGAGACGCAGCTTCTTACACCGGCAAGACGAAACTGCTTTATGTTGTGTGTGTGTGTGTGTGTGTGTGTGTGTGTGTGTGTGTGTGTGTGTGTGTGTGTGTGTGTGTGTGTGTGTGTGTAGTAGTATAAGCTTTCCTGCAACACCTGTAACACCTGTTCAATTCTTTTCACCTTTGTGTTTTCTTACAAGCAACACAAGGAAAGAGAGAGAGAGAGAGAGAGAGAGAGAGAGAGAGAGAGAGAGAGAGAGAGAGAGAGAGAGAGAGAGAGAGAGAGAGAGAGAGAGAGAGAGAGAGAGAGAGAGAGAGAGAGAGAGAGGCAGACAAAAGTGTGTAGAAAGACGAAACGAAGATGCACGTCCAGTAAAGATGACGAAGCGGTAAGTGTCGCCACAAAAGAAGAAAATAAAAAAAAAGAATAAAACACCTGAACTTTTCCTTACTTTTTTCCACTTAACATTTCCTTTTTTACCTTCCCGCACGAGTCCAGGTATTGAGTTAAGTAAAAACGAGGGATAATTAGACGGAAAGAGGATGACACTGTGCTTAACTCGCCCTCTGGAGCTGTGCAATGATTTGAGGCTAAAAATATCAAAGGTCAGGGTCAGGCGGCCTCGTGAAGCCTGTGACATCAAGCAGGTGAGATGCAGCACATGTGTGGCGGCTCCTCGTGCTGTGAGTGATGTGTGCTGATGCTGCTACTGATGTGTGTTGGTGCTGCTACTGATACTGCTGCTGCTGGTGGTGTTGCTGATAGTGGTGTTAGTGGGTGTGCTACTGTTGCTACTATTTGTGTTGTTGTTGTTGTTGTTATTGTCATTACTATTATTGTTATTATTATTATTATTATTATTATTATTATTATTATTATTATTATTATTATCTACAGATTAATTTTTATCAAAGCAACAACAACAACAACAACAACAACAACAACAACTACTACTACTACTACTACTACTACTACTACCAGCACTACCACCACCTTTTGTTTCGTTAGTTGCAGTAGACGCTGCTGTTACTGTAGCTGCTGTTGCCGCTGGTATCATGTCATGTAAATGATGCTGCTGGTAGTGGTGGTTATTACTACTGCTACTACTTCTACTACTACTACTATTACTACTACTACTACTTCATCTTCTTCCTCCTCTTTTTTTTTTTTTCTTCTTGTTCTTTCCCTTGTTCTTGTTCTAACGGAAATAGCTGTAACAGAGTAAATCGGACCAGCGATGCACACGTTGATGGTCTACCAGTCCACGGGTCAGTCACTACATTACCACCACCGCGAGGCAACACGCTGGGAACACGTGGTCTGCCATTACGGACAGCTGAGAGCCAGAACCACGTGTGTTTCAGATCCAATAGTTTTTTCCTTAGGGTCAAACTTTCAATTCCGTTGGTTGAAGCACTGTGGGTCGTATTCTTAAAAGCGTTGTTCTTTAATGGGGAGTATTTTCAAAGGCCACAGAGATTATTAGTTCTTATGTGCGTTTTTCCCAATGTTTTTTTGTGGAAATAATTTTAAACTATTACTAGTCTTGTTTCGTCTCTCTCTTTAGGACTGTTTTCAAAAGCCACAGGGATGATTAACTGTGTTCTTATTATAGTATTTTTTTTTTTTTTCCCCAATGCTGGTGTAATATCCAATTCAAAATATCATTGGTCTCTCTCTCTCTTTCTTTCTCTCTCTCTCTCTCTCTCTCTCTCTCTGATTGTTTTCAAAGGCTACAGATATGAATAATCTGGTTCTTCTGCTATTTTTGAAGTATAATCGAATTTTAAACTAATCTTCCTCATCAGAACTGTTTTTAAAAACCATAGAGATGAGAGTCGGGTTTTTACGGATGCTTTTTCCTTTAATGATGGT
>NC_087154.1:8360000-8365000 GCF_035594125.1 Scylla paramamosain
CTACAGCAGAGGGTCAAGGCGGGAAGGGAAGGCTGCTTATCCACTGACTTGATCATATATATAGGGAATTTTACACTATAATAGGAAACAGTACTCTTTCCAAACTGCACGTAAGTTTGTTTTGCGCCGAAATCTTAAGAAAAAAGCGACAACAATATGGATTTACAGGCAGCAGACATGAAAAAAAAAAAACTACTTCATAATAGGCTTAATTGGTCCCGTGTAAAACCACTAAGGAAAAAAAGGGGAAAAATGCTCATAAACTGATTGCAAGGCTTCATTCGAACCAGACGAAGCAGTGAACAAGATTTCGGAACGGCTATTCACAACTGACCACATCCATGTCATTTATTAACCAAACAGTGAAAAAAAAAAAGAATAAATATGTAAAAGAAACAAAATATAATAGAGAAAGGATACATTAAACCATTGTCCATAAATTTTAGAATAAACTATGGGAAAACATTCTACTCCTAAGAAATCTCGTCAGTCATCGTCATAAGAACATTCAGGAAGCAAAGGGTAGAGGGACCCGACGAACTTGAGGACTTCTATAGAAAAAAAAGAGAGAGAGAGAGAGAAAACCCTCGGTCACAATCAATCACTATGAAGGTCAGGCAGACAGTACCGATTAAGAAAGGCGTCATGCAAGGTAACTATTTGTCCTAAACTGTTCACTGCAGTGTTATGATTATCTTTTTTTTTTTTTTTTTTTTTTTGTTGTGGGGGGAGGGGAGGGGGGCTAGAACGTGGCCTGGATTGGGGAGAGGCAAAAATTATGGTATATAAGATCTAAGTAATTTCAGGTCCGCCAGTAGAATTATTTTGATAAGTGAGTCTACAAATGAACTGCACCAGATGGTTCTCCAATTACACAGAGAAAGAAAGAAAAAAAAAATGGAAAAAAAAAGTGTAGTTCTGAAGTTCAGTAATGGAGAACACAAGGGTAATGTTTAATGATTACACACCAGACCATGACACTAAAGAAGAGGATGAACCAATAGAAATGTCCACGAATCGGTCCAGATTAAAGAAAAGGCATGGAAAGGAAATCGAAATAAGGACACTGATGAGATGGAGTGCCTGTGTTAAAGAAAACCGTTATATGAAAAGCAATTTCCGCAATCACAAATGACCCAAACAATGTGTTCAAGCATAATATTAATAAGATTAGATTAAAGAAAAAAAAAGACGTAGAAAGGAATTGGCTATCAAACTGAATGGCAGATGAAAGGAGCAGACTCAGCAATCAGGCTGCTAGTGTTGAGTCAAGAGGGAGCTTTAAAAGAAGAAAATTAGACAAATTTACGGATAAAAATGATATATGGAAATAGGTATGTTTCATACAGGGACTGGGACTGCCACGTGTAGACCTGACGGTTTCTTGCAGCTTTTCTTCTATTCTTATGATGAATGTTTGTTATCAGTGTGCCACGCCAGTTCTCACGTGTGTTTCGGACACTGGCAGTCTTAACAATTCGCTAAGACGACAACTTCACAGCTCCCAAAGGGAGAGGGAGAGACTAACGAAGATATTACATGGAAATAGGAAGAGAACACACGTTAGAAAACGTACGAAAATTAAAGACATCTTGACCAATTAAATAAAAACGTAGGGACTGACAGGACACGTCTTGTGCCAAAATAAGACGGACAATCAGAGCAACAGAATGGGATGATAAAAAAAAAAAAAAAATGGAAGAAAAAAAAAAAACTGAACAGACAGAGAGCTATGAGGAAAAATGAGATGAGAAAAACTTTGCCAGGGCGGCCTGGAATAGAAAGACAGCAAACAAAGATGAGTGGAGGGAGTTGGAAGCACCTTTGTCTTGAAGTGTAATCATATAAGTTGATTATATATATATATATATATATATATATATATATATATATATATATATATATATATATATATATATATATATATATATATATATATATATATGACAGAAGTTCACATCACCAACTCCCATCCACTAACCCCTCCCTCCCCCTCGGCCGTCAGCCGCGATAACGTTCACACGGGAACAAGGGTGAACAAGGAAAAAATAGCAGCGAGAAAAGAGCCACATTCCTCTAAATCAGCCGATTAGACGGACACACTCCCTGCCGGCCGCCGCGGCAGCGCCGGCGGCGGCCATCAGGTCATAACGATCGGGTGAAGCGTCCCGCCGGTCGGTGTTGCTCTGTCATTACACACTGAAATCTGGCCGAGAGGACATGACGTAAACACATGTAGGCGGCGGGCGAACAAGGGCGGCCCCGGGCTGCCTGCGTGCGGAACACCTCGCCTCACCCGCCGCCTCGCTTTTTAACCTTCGCGAGCATTGTTTTGCTCACCAGGTGGACGGACGAGGGAAAAAACATTGCTGCTCTTGTCCGTGACGTGGGGCGCCTCGCCTCGCGCGGTGATGACGTGAGCAGAACGCACGGCGCCGTGTTCACTCCATTGTATTACGGATTACGTTGTGCCGCCAGCATGACGCATGATGTCCGTCATTTGTATAAGAAACCTACACAAAAAGTTCTGAACGCAAGAGAAGCACAGCATTATATAAATTCACAACATTGCGTAAGGAAGCCTCAATTAGGAAATCTTCCCAAAATAGGAAGCATGCCAACTGTCTGCCGTCCTATATGCTACTCGGCCCCGCGCCGCTCCCCAAAAGTTCTCTAATTAGAAAAATTTCATGAACTCGTGTCCGGCACAAGTGGCTTTTGAAGAGCGAGAAAGGTAAAGATGTTGCTCTAATAGCCACTTACCTCCAAGCCGGGCCAGGAGTGACGGCTAAGTGGATGTCTTAGCTTCACGAGGGCAAGGGAAACGAGGAGGAGGAGGAGAAGGAGAAGAGGGGGAAGGAAGGGGAGGAGGAGATACAGAGTCAGTATGGACGTGACTTTTGGTGGCCTGCCTGGCAGAGTAGCGTGGTCGCCACTCCTTCAGGCTCCTCCTCGCCTCCTGGACCTAGAGAATTATCGGAAAATTGTCCGGCTCGGAAGAATCGGTGATGCAAGTCGGTGTTTTGTTGTATCGACCCGCAGCTGCCTCGAGGCCTCGGGCGGGGAGCTGCTGGGGCGACCCGGGGCCAGCTCTGCGAGGCTCTGGCGGCGGCGGCGGCGGCGGCGGCGGTGGTGATGGTGGTGGTGGCGGCGGCGGCGATACCAGTGGTGGTGGTGGACAACAAATACTGCGTGGGTGATGATACAAACAGATTAAAAAAAAAAAAAAAGCAAACCTAAAGAATCTACTGTTGACATTTGCGTGACGATAATGACGATGAGAATTACGAGTAGAGATTGGGCGATTCTGAGTAAAAGTTAGAGAATACAAAGATTTTCGCGACTGTTTGCAATAATAATGATGAGTGACGCGAGGATGATGACGATGATGATAAGTATTCTGCTCCGACTGGTTTCAGGAGGCCATTTCGCTGAGAGAGAGAGAGAGAGAGAGAGAGAGAGAGAGAGAGAGAGAGAGAGAGAGAGAGAGAGAGAGAGAGAGAGAGAGAGAGAGAGAGAGAGAGAGAGAGAGAGAGAGGCCATCATTATAGAAACAGAGGAGGAGGAGGAGGAGGAGGAGGAGGAGGAGGAGGAGGAGGAGGAGGAGGACACAGAAGAGAGTCGGGAGGACAAAGTGGAGTAAAGTAGGAAAAGAGTGAGGAGGAGGAGGAGGAGGAGGAGGAGGAGGAGGAGGAGGAGGAGGAGGAGGAGGAGGAGGAGGAGGAAAAGAAGAGCCAAGTGGAATGATATATAAAAAAAAAAGAAAAAAAAAACAGCAGAATATGGACCAGAGAAAAGAAGGAGGAGGAGGAAGAGGAAGAGGAGGAGGAGGAGGAGTTGGCAGAAAGAGAGCTGAATAGGAAAATAAAATTATAATATAGAAGAGAACGAGAAGGAGGAGTAGGGGGAAGAAGAGCAAGAGGAACAGCACATTTCTAGCAACGCAACGGCAGGATGGTTATATACTGGACAATACGGAGGAGGAGGAGGAGGAGGAGGAGGAGGAGGAAAAGGACAAGGAGGAGGATTGCTATACTCGTATTCTCACCAATCAACGCTCTTCAGGACCACCACCACCACCACCACCACCACCACCACCACCACACCTAAACAGCCACCAGCTGCTTCATCTTTCAGGAGGAGGACCCACGGCGGGGAGGTTCAGATCGGCCTGCCGGACTTAGGAGGGGGCATCAATTCTCTTCGATTTCCTTTGTTGGTCCGACAGTAGCAGGTGTAAGCCGGACCGGAAACAAAAAGAAAGGGGTGAAAAAAAAAAAAAAAAACGGAAAAAAGTTTAAGTTAGCCCCCCTTCAAGAAGTACGGAGGGAAAAACATAGAGATGGAGAGGGAGTAGTGTGCTATGAAAAAAAAAAAAAAAGAGAAACGTATTCTGATGTCTTTTTTCCGAGTAATGTCTTGATGCGCAGTTCTAAAAAAATACTTCATTCGATCAAGCGTGTTACGTGTTTTGAAGGTCAGCTCTCACCGCACACACACACACACACACACACACACACACACACACGTAAGGTCACGCACTTGACCCTCCTACTGGTGACGTCAATCCCGCGCACAAGACATGGAGGGAACAAGCAGAAGGGAAGGAGGGAAGGACGGAGGGAAGGGGGCCGGGGAGAGAAGGAAGGAAGGAAGGAAGGAGGCGAGTCACTCTGTCACTGGTGCTGGAGGAGGAGGGACTGAGGGACAGGTGCGCTGAGGGAGGGGCGAGGGAGGAGGGGTTGAAGGGGGTAATGTCCTGCGCTGAGGTGAGTACTAAACAGGCAGGCATTCACCCACCACGGCAATAACCCTAAGCTGCCTAACTATTATTTACGTAACCTGGCCAGGAGTGCCTTAAAACGTCTATGTCAGCGAGAGAGAGAGAGAGAGAGAGAGAGAGAGAGGAGAGAGAGAGAGAGAGAGAGAGAGAGGAGAGAGAGAGAGAGAGAGAGAGAGAGAGAGAGAGAGAGAAAGTGGGAAAAGAAATGGACTGTAAA
>NC_087154.1:8370000-8380000 GCF_035594125.1 Scylla paramamosain
CTACTACTACTACTACTACTACTACTACTACTACTGCTACTACTACTACTACTACTACCACCATTACCACTACCACCACCATCACTACTACTACAGCATGGGTGTGGCTTTGAGACTGAGAGAGAGAGAGAGAGAGAGAGAGAGAGAGAGAGAGAGAGAGAGAGAGAGAGAGAGAGAGAGAGAGAGAGAGAGAGAGAGAGAGAGAGAGAGAGAGAGAGACATCGAAAACTTTTTAACCTGCAACTAAGCGTCGGCGGCCTTGAAGGAGAAAATAACATTCGCTGTGAGCAAGAAAATAACACGACTTTAGAGAAGATCTTGCTACTACTTGCCTGCCTGCCTGCCTCACTAAGGGTCAAGGACGCGGCAAAGAAAGCAAAGACCTGTAAACTATTATACACGATCTCAGTACGGCCTTGAGCATGAATAAAAGCCTGTTTGTGAGGCATGTGTGGTCTTAACTAAGGATCATGCAGGAGGGGACGTGGTGCAGAAGGAGAAGGGTAAGGAGGAGGATAAGTGTGTGTGTGTGTGTGTGTGTGTGTGTTTCAAGACTCGTATTTTGAAACGTTTGGGGTTCTCATAAGGTCTGTTTTCAAAGGCCACAGAGATGATTAGTCGGTCTTAAGTAAAGATCATGCAAGAGGTGACGTGGTACAGGAGAAGGGTAAGGAGAAGGTGGGCAAGTGTGTGTGTGTGTGTGTGTGTGTGTGTGTGTGTGCTTGTGTGTGTGTTTTTCAAGGTTCGTATTTTGAAATGTTTAAGGTTCTTATTATAAGGACTCTTTTCAAAGGCTACAGAGATAATTGGTTGGGTTCTCATCAGCATTTTTTTTTCTTTAGTGGTGAAAGATACTTGTTAAACCATTACTGTGATCAATGTAAGTGTGTGTGTGTGTGTGTGTGTGTGTGTGTGTGTGTGTGTGTGTGTGTGTGTGTGTGTGTGTGTGTGTGTGTGTGTGTGTGTGTGTGTGTGTGTGTGTGTGTGTGTTTAAGAACCGTGTTTTGAAATGGTTAAGATTCTCATAAGGACTGTTTTCAAAAGCCACAAAGATGATATGTTTGGTTCTCATGGGTGTTTTTTTTTTTCCTCACTGATGGTGACGAATACTTGTTAGACTATCACCTGGATCATACGAACATCCTTGAACACGCCGATAACTTCCACTAGATCATGTAAGGAACAGCCGAGACAAGACGCCGGCAGAAGTGTTGAGGCGTTTGAGACTACGGTGCCCAGAATTCCAAGTATGTAACTTAACGGGGAACAGGAATGCGGGGACGCCCAGACCTTGAAACTTAACTTGGAATCACATCATTTTCATCTCTCATCTGTATCATCATAAACCTGTTTGCCGCGCCGGGCCAGGCAGGCATGCGACAGGAACTCAGACACCAGCTGACCACCGCGGCAAGAACACGGCGGATGATTGTAACCACACCAAGCCCGGATGATAGCGACGGTTTATGTCCAGGAAATATACCCACCAAATGGATTGTAATTCATGGTTGGCGAGGCAGTCATAAGCCATCAACATCTTAACAGCGTAAAAACCGCCATACCAGCCATCGCATTAAGCCAGAACTGCCGCCATCTACGCCCGCCACGACTCATGTCAAATGGGCTTGTCCCGAGGGTGCCGCCGCTCGCAGCAGCTCCCACAGGTGCCCCGACACTCAATCACGAGGAAAATATCTTTGAGATCTACTACAACATACCTCGAGGCCATCAATGCACGACTGTACACCGAGATCTATATAGTACTGAGCTGACAAAGTTGATTCCTAATTCTAATGGTTGAAGGAGACCAATCATGAGGACAAAAAATGCGTTAAATGTTGCTTTGCTGTCTCGACCAAAAATAAATAAATATGATAAACAAACAGAGAAAAGATTCCGAATGCAGATCCTGCTGGTACGTTAATAACTGACCTAATGTACCATAACTTCTACCAGCAAAACATCGATCAGTTTCCAGCAAATGAGAACGATGGTACTGACACAAGCTGAAACAGGAGCAGTGTTACACATTCCCACGCGCCTCAACTAAAGGTCTTCTTCGGAGAGAGAACGATCTGCAGTTGATATGTAAGTTTGTAATGCTCCTCCTTCAACCTGAGTCTCCGTGTCCCCCATTCTGTATCACTTTTCTTATATAGGCCAGTCAGTTCCTTCTCTTATTTGTCCAGCGGTTTACCAGCAAGCCGATTACCCACACACCTTTAGCTTCTTATCACAGGTACGGAAGACGAGAAGGTGGAGGCAACAAGGGGGATAAGATGACTTTCTACAGCCTTATGTTACTCTTAACGCAGGACAAGGAAGGAAAGGAGGACATGATAGTTATAATAAAGGACACAGAGGAACTTTATACTAGCAACAGACTATGCCATTGATTAACATACAGACTTCAAACAGGAGACGAGAAAAAAATACTTGATATCTCATATTTCTAAACGGCTTTGCACACACACACACACACACACACAGAGAGAGAGAGAGAGAGAGAGAGAGAGAGAGAGAGAGAGAGAGAGAGAGAGAGAGAGAGAGAGAGAGAGAGAGAGAGAGAATAGTACCACAAGGTTTGATTTTGAATGTCATGGTGGCGATTGAGTTTTGGACGGATCACGTTTCTACTTCGTTTCCCTTTGTGATGAGGCGAGCCATTACGTGAGAGAGAGAGAGAGAGAGAGAGAGAGAGAGAGAGAGAGAGAGAGAGAGAGAGAGAGAGAGAGAGAGAGAGAGAGAGAGAGAGAGAGAGAGAGAGATAGCCGCCATGTTGAACCCGTGATATTTACTGTCCGATCAAGAAAAATAAATTTATCCCTAAGTCGGTCTTTCCATTACCCGCACGGAGGAGGAGGAGGAGTAGGAGGAGGAGGAGGAGGAGGAGGAGGAGGAGGAGGAGGAGGAGGAGGAGGAGGAGGAGGAGGAGGAGAAGTGGAAAGTAGATATGGCAGAGGAGAAGGAAGAATAGGAAGAAAGTGGAAGCGAAATGGAAGGATAAAATTTAATGGTGGTGGTGGAGGAGGAGGAGGAGGAGGAGGAGGAGGAGGAGGAGGAGGAGGAGGAGGAGGAGGAGGAGGAGGACAAGAAGAAGAAGAAGAAGAAGAAGAAGAAGAAGAAGAAGAAGAAGAAGAAGATGATGAAGAAGAAGAAGAAGATGAAGAAGAAGAAGAAGAAGAAGAAGAAGAAGATAGTTACCAGTTTTATTTATTTCCATAGAAAAAAAAATGTATAAAAAGAAAAAAAAACGAACACAACAGACGAAGAACATAAACTACTCCCCTCAAAAAAAAAAAAAATGAAGACAAAAAAGAAAAAAAAAAAAGAAAAAAAAGACAGTAGGACCAGAATAGCCAAAATGAACACGGCTAATACCCACAGCGCTCAACTCCGCATCTTTGCATTTCGAGGCGGCCATGACAGTGCTGTGGCGTTGACTCGGGAACCTTTGAGTCACCAGCTGTCTTGGGAAGCGTGGCCCGACTGCTCAGTTAGTTGGCCGAGCATCAGCTACCCGCGGATCGACACCCGGCCACGCTAACCTCTTCCTTCCCAACACCCCATGGCGAGGAGGAGGAGGAGGAGGAGGAGGAAGAGGAAGGGGGAGGAGAGGAGGGAAAAGGAGGAATAGGTGAGAGGAGATTAAAGAACAGTAAATAAAAGAGGAAACAGTCATATATATGCTAAAAGAGGAGTTGAAGAAAAGGAAGACTAGATAAGAGGAAATAAAAAAAAAACGATAAAAGGAAGGCAAAGAAAGATAGACACGCTAGAAGAGGAGTAGAAGGGAAGAAGAGAAGAAGGTTAAAGGTTAAACAATCAGAAAAAAATGGAAGAAAAAAGATGGACACGCTAGAAGTGTATGGAAGGGAAGAGGAGGAGAAAGAAGAGAGGGCACAAAAGAATACACGAAAGATTATACAAAGGAAGACCTAACAGTAATAGACCTTGAGACTCCTTCTAGGGTGTTTGGGTAACTATTCCACACTAACTAATGGAGGAGGAGACAGAGTAATGCAGTAGAGGACTCCTCAAACAGCTGAAGGCATGGAGGAAGCCTGGGAAGAGGAGTGAAGAAGAGGAAAATCTCATAATATAATGGAAGAAGAAGAAGAAGAAGAAGAAGAAGAAGAAGAAGAAGAAGAAGAAGAAGAAGAAGAAGAAGAAGAAGAAGAAGAAGAAGAAGAAGAAGAAGAAGAAGAAGAAGAAGAAGAAGAAGAAGAAGAAGAAGAAGAAGAAGAAGAAGAAGAAGAAGAAGAAGAAGAAGAAGAAGAAGAAGAAGAAGAAGAAGAAGAAGAAGAAGAAGAAGAAGAAGAAGAAGAAGAAGAAGAAGAAGAAGAAGAAGAAGAACTAACTAATCAACTGAATAAAAAAAAAAAGAAAGAACAAGAACAAAAACAAAAACTGCAAGAATAAGCACGTAAAAGAACAACATAATGAAAGAGAACAACAAGAACAAGAAGAAAAAAATAACAAAAAGTACTACAAGCAAAAAGAAAAAATAAACACGATACAACAGAACAATAAAGAAAAAAAAAAGAGAAAGCAGAAACAGAAAAACGACACCGAAGAGGCACAAGAAGAGGAAACGAAAGAAGACGACGACGAAGAGAAGGAAGAGGAGGAGGAAGCGAACCGACAAACAAAATAAACACACCATCGCGCATTGCCTTGATTCAACCTTCAATGAAAAATGACATCGGGGCGGGAACACAAGGGTGAGGCGAAGGCGACGTGACAGCGGCTCCCACCCTACTCTGCCCTCGCGTTCACGTCAGGTGGGGCGGCGACGGCGGCGGGAATGTAGGGGCCGAGTCCTGAGAAGCGAGGTCCCGCACACCTGCCTCCGTGGGAACACCGCCAAAGGGAGACTCCGGGGGTACTGTTGCAAGAGAACGTCACATCTGCCACTGGGAAGGAGAGTAGAGGGAGAGTGAGAGAGAGGCGGGGAGGGGGGATGAAGTACTGGGATTGTGAGATGTGAGAGTCCTGTCTGTCGTTCACTGGTTGCCAGTTTGATGTCCTGCGCTGTCCTGCGGCGTACCCTTGTATCCTTCATCCTTCTTCCTCCATTGGGACGTGCGTGTGAAGCTTCCTGGGTGACCTGACCTGACCTCATGGTGTGTGTGTGTGTGTGTGTGTGTGTGTGTGTGTGTGTGTGTGTGTGTGTGTGTGTGTGTGTGTGTGAACGAGGTGCTGCTGTAGAGGGCTTCTTGGTGTGTGTGTGTGTGTGTGTGTGTGTGTGTGTGTGTGTGTGTGTGTGTGTGTGTGTGTGTGTGTGTGGTGGGCCGTGCACTGCTCACGGCCCAGAGGAATTTCCAACACCTGCACTCTATGGGGGACTTCAATGGGCATTATGAGGCCATTATGGGATGGAAGGGGTGCCCGAGGGGGGTGTGGGAATGCGAGGGGAGGGGCTAAGGAGGCCGCTGACGGGGAGCTGGTGGTGGTGGTGGTGGTGGTGGTGGTGTAAGAGTTAAGCTTCAGTTGTGTTCTTAGTCAAATTGTATGAATATTTTTGAGTGGATTTATTTTCTTTCTTTCGTCTTGCTGTTATACTTGATTACTTCCTCCTCTCTCCTCTCTTGTTTCTCACACCAGATTATTTTCCTTTTTTCTCTTCTTCGTCGTTTTCTTCCTCTTCTCGTCTTCCTCCTTCTCCTCCTATTCATAATTCTCTTATTCTTATGTTATGTTCTTTAATTTTCTACATTTCTCTCTTATTTTTTATTAACTATATTTCTTCCTTCCTTCCTTTCTTTCTTCTTTTTTTCTTCTTCTAGCTCACCTTTCCATCTTCAGTTCTCCCTTTCCTCTCCTTTCCATTCCTTCTTCCCTCCCACATCTCCTCTATCTTCTCTTCTCCATCTCCTCCTCCTCCACCTCTGTCCGTTTAGTCACACTCGAGGTAAACAAATGTAGCAGAGCACAAACGACTACCCAAGCAGGTAACCTCATTACTACACAACCCAACTGGTATTGTTACACGCATGGCTTTTGTTATAATGTCCTTCCTTTTCCTTCTTTCCTCCTTTCTTTTTATCATGTATCTAACGACTTTTAATAATGTAAGACCCATGTACTACTATATAATTACTATCTCTAGTGGAATAAAGAATCTGAATCTGAATCAGTTCTTTCATTCTTTTATTCACGTCCCTTAGATCTTCTGCTTCTGCTCCAGTACTTCCAACAATCTCTCTCTCTCTCTCTCTCTCTCTCTCTCTCTCTCTCTCTCTCTCTCTCTCTCTCTCTCTCTCTCTCTCTCTCTCTCTCTCTCTCTCTCTCTCTCTCTCTCTCTCTCTCTCTCTCTCTCTCTCTCTTTCTTCTGCTTCTCTTTCTCTTCTTTTACCTTTCACCTGCCTTAGTTCCTTCTTTCTTTCTGATTCTGTCCCTCATCTTCCATCATCATTCTATTTTCTTTATGCTTCTCTTATTTTCCATTTGTTCCTCCTTCTCCTCCTCCTCCTCCAGTACTTTTAGCGCTTTCTCTCTTCATTCTACTTCTCCTTTTCTTTTGCCTTACATATATCTTCCTCTTTCATTTTTACTTCTGCTGCTCCTGTTCTTCCATCATCATTCCTTTTATCCTTTGCTTTTTCTCCTTTGCCCATTGTTCCTCCTCCTTCTCCTCCAGTACTTCTTGCATTCTCACTGTTATTTTACCTTACATCTGCCTTGGTTCCTCCTTCTCTTTCTCTTCCTGCTCCTGTTCTTCAATCATCACTCCTTCTATCTTCTGCTTCTGTTATTTTCCTCCTACTCCTCCTTCTCCTCTTCCTCCGCCACCAGACAGACAAAACTTGAGGGAGCCTTGTCAAGCAGTCCGTCTCTCATGCGGACAGTTGCCCCGCCCTCCAGTCAACCCCCTCCGTCCCAGTCCCACGTGGTCCTCCTTCCCCTGCCACCCCCCCGTCGCCGCCCCCGCCCGGAGAGGTGGTGAGGTCCGCGCTGCTCTGATCTTTATGCCTCGCCTGTGCCTTTTGTGAGTCGCGTTTTCTCTCGAGATATGAAAGTCGGAGATGCTATCGGGCTTTATGGTCTTTAAATGGGTGACAGTTAAGGTTCTTTGTCTTGGGGGAGCCTCGGGAGGGGGGAGGGGGGAATGAAGTCGTAAGTGTGTATGTGTGTATGTGTGTGTGTGTGTGTGTGTGTGTGTGTGATCATGTCCTACCGAGGCACATGATCATCATTCACATCCTTGCCCTAATCCTGCCCCGCATCGCGCCGCCGCCTCACACTTACAGCGCGGACTCAAGCACTCAGCCACAAACACTTGATTATGTATTGTAATATTCCGCCTCCGCTGATACCCTCGGCCTGCACAACAACAACAACAAGCGGTGGAAAAAATAGTTCGCACTGAAGCCACACTATTTATCCCGCTGCGCCGCCACCGCACCACCACACCACCACACGCTCCGCCACGCACAAAGAGACCGCCTCTGTGTTATGGCGAATTTCTGTTCACAGTTATTATCGCCAGGACCGTGTTGGGCTTGGTATCAAACCTTGTTTTTATTGGGCACTGGGCCCCAGCCGTCCCTTTTATGATAATAAGTCTGACCAATAATGAATATTTGTTAAGCTGGACGATGGTGTCTAACAGATGTCGGGCCGCGAAACTCATCAGAGATAAGGATCTTTAAGGCGTTGCGGATAACAGGAGATGAATTCATTTATCTTCACAGTGTCGACCTTCTCTCGCTCGCCACTCATTTATATGGAAAGTGAGCCTGTCTCGCTGTCTCCCTGTCCCCGTCCTCGCCCACACACACCTCCCCGCCGCGACCTCTCGCACCGAGGGCACGCCAACACTTGTTCTACGCTGCACATAACTCTATCAGTCAATCTCCTGAAGAAGGGCTTATGGGAGGCGGTGTTTTGGGCGCGCACTTGAGGCCGGGCGAGCCGTAAGTCACTGCCCCCATGCTCCCCTGTAAGACTTCCATCCCTACGGCCGGCGGGAAATAGCACGCTGCTGGCCCGCCGGGCTAAAATGTGGAGTAAAAAATGCGAAACTGACCAACACGTAGCCGCGGGGGGAAGAGAAGTCCAGTATAAAACCATCATTAAAATTCTTATGTTAAACCCTCGCCCTCTCTACCCTGGCATTACAACTTCACAACTCACAGTCCCAGACACCGCCGGGTAGAGCCTTATTTTCCGACTCTCAATTAACCGACACCTCGTTTAACCCCGACTTTTTGATCCCTCGAATGAGACGCGTGGGTGGGCCGGCCGGCGGATGACCATGTCCAAAGGGTATTGATGTTCCCGGGCGCCGCAGGTCCTCGCCGCGGAGGTGCTAAATCTCCTTATCGGAACTCAAAAGTGTTTTCAGTTCCCATCGTGACGTGAACTTCAGATATCACCTTGACTTCCTTTGTGCGCGAGGTTGGTTGCGTCAGGAGGCGCCCCCATGCATCTCCGCCCGCTGCTGGGGATGCGGGTGTGGGGGGCGGGGAGGTGCGGGCGGGTTGTGCGGGCGGGAGGCTCAGGTCGGGGCAGCCTTGAGATGCGGCCCTCAGCGATGGTGGGTAATAAGCGGAGTGCTGAGGAGGCAGGATTAGCCAGCTAAACATTTGTCGACGTGTGACAGCCGCGGTGAGTGATAGGTGAAGCCGAGAGTGGCCTTTAAACCCTGCAGAAATCCGTGTAATCAAGGGATATTCATTAAAGAAATACCGGACATTAAAGGCAGTAATTGATGGCGCGGCTGAAGGACGAATAAGATACGCATCAACCAAATTACGGAACCTTACACCAAACGGCTGATTTATCATTGCGTGGCGAATTGAGGAAGGGGACATAATGAGCCGCTCTTAGCACGAATGTTGTCCACGGCATCCCGACGGCGCGGGTGCTAAGGACTGCCTCCATTTGTTCTGTGCCGGCCGGGGTGGGGCGCGGCGGGGCGGGGCAAAGGGGCACAGGGCAGCTGGACGACAAAAACAAAACACTTTCTACCAGGGTCCCGGGGCCTCACACCACCTTGGCAGCCCCGCGCGCCCTGACAACAACACATTGCAGGTACTGGGTATGTTTATCCGCCTTGGCGAGAAGGAGGCGCGTTAAGGACGACAACCATGCACGGGTGTTTCCGCAAAGAGTCACGACGCACCGCCACTCCCGCTCATCGGATCACCTTACACAGACCCGCCTGACAACTCTTCCCTAACTCACCCACCGACCTCAAGTCTCTAGTCCCATGAAATTAAAATGAACTTTCTCCTTCGCTCGTTCATCCCGGCAACATCGCCCCGTTCACACAACTTATGGACTGCCCGCCTCGCCTTCTCTTTCTCTCCCTCTCCATCTCTCTCTCTCTCTTCCTCTCCCTCTCCCTCGCCGCGCTCCTAGAATCGATAGGCCTACGAGCTAAAAACCTTACCGTGGCTTCAAGTTTTTCAAGAATAATTTATCTTTAAGGAGAGCCAAAAGTTGGTCAGCTTGGAGGCGGGACGGAGGAGGAGGAGGAGGAGGAGGAGGAGGAGGAGGAGGAGGAGGAGGAAGGTAGGGCAGGACAGGATCACGAGGTTAGGGGTACACACACACACACACACACACACACACACACACACACACACCACACACCACCCTGGACATCTGTTTCCTGACCATAGAAGAGAGAAAGAGAAAGAGAAATAAGTCATGACGGAGATTTACTACGCCGCCAACATTAATGAAACGCACTCACCAGCACCACCACCACCACCACCACCACTATTACACCTATTACAACTACTTTTCCCGCCGCAGCTCCGAAAAAAAGGTAAGGAAAGTTAAAACGTAAAAAAGAAAAAGTGAAAATAAAAACTCACTGTCCACTTAGTTGCCGGAAAAAAAAAACTCCCATTGGTTTGCGGTCGTCTAAGAGTCACATATTACAAAAGTTACGAAGGATTAGGAAAGGAAGAAAAAGATAAGCAGAAACAACACAGACAGATCCTTTTGCTTCCATACATTTTTTTTCATCTTTATTTTTTCACCA
>NC_087154.1:8385000-8397500 GCF_035594125.1 Scylla paramamosain
GGAGGGCTAAAGTATGGATGATGGGGAGGGGCAGCGGGGGAGGGAGGGACGGGGAGCTTTAAAGTATGGATAATGGTGGAGAGGGAGGGACGGAGTGAGGTATATGTGGACGGGTGGTGGTGGTGGTGGTGGTGGTGGAGGAGGAGGAGGAATGGGTGATGTGAATGTGAGGATGAGTGATGGGTGGGGAGGAGGAATGTGGCGAGGCGACGATGGACAGGCTGTGGTAGGAGGAAAGGGTCTTGAGAAACACGTTTGTATAATCGTCGCAGGAATTAACAGGTAATACAAAAGTACGAATAAACAAACAAACGTAAATAAACACATCAACACGCATACACACACCCTTTACAGTATGCATGTATGCGGCGAGCAGTGCGCACCATACACTGAGAGCAGAGTTAGCGGCGTGAGTGTGCCATTACGAGGACGAGCAGAGGAAGGAGGGGAAGCAGAGCAAGGAGGCACCCCCGCCGCACTAAGGCAGGAACCACCACCTCACCCATGGGCGACCTCTGGCTTCTGCCGCGGCGGGATGACCACTCTGTGACCCGCCCGCGTAGCCCCTTCTTGCTCCGGGCCAAAAATACCCTCTTCGTTTAGTCGAATTGGCGATTATGGAGAATATCGGATCTGGATTTGCGCACGACGCCAACCCCGCACAGGCTCCAGTTGCTCCCTCGTGCTGGGCGTGCAAGGCTCCCAGCTTCAGGGAGCCTCCGAGACCCCCGCTGCACCCCGCGCCGGCCTGGCCTTCAAAATGGGAGAGAGAGAGGGAGATAGAAAACGCGGGGAACAAGTCGCAGGCCAACGCGCTGTTAAAATATTGCTAAAGAGTCTCCGTGAAAAGCTTTATTGGGCTGCTGGCAACTCGGCGGCCGCTGGACACTGCTGACCAATCACATTATCATTCTAATGTCCGACGCAATTTATGTTTTATTCAGATTCCTATAATCACGGCATAAATTTGCAGTTACCCTCTAGAATTAACTCTTCAGACGGTCTTCCTCTCTTTTTTCCTTTTTTTTTTCTTTCTTCCTCCCTTTTACAGCGCGCGTTATTGTAAGTCATAGCTGCAACGGGCTTCCATTTCTTGTTTCTTTTTAAAGGCGCTGCCAATACCAAACGTATGATTTCCACCTTACAGGTACACTGATTAACTTTGCCAATTGAGAACATCACGAGCCGCCCTCCTCTCTCCCTGCAGCCCTCCCTTTTCTCCCTCCTCTTCCTCCTTCTCCTCCTTCTATTATTCCTTCTCCTCGTCCACGTCCTTCCTTACTTCCTCCTCCTCCTCCTCCTCCTCCTCCTCCTCCTCCTGTTCCTCCCCCACCTCCTCCTCCTCCCCCCTCAACCCCCTCGAGGCGCTGGCGAGTGGGCCGATCAATAAACACCATAATCACGACCCGCAGCGCTGTCTTGTGTGTGTGTGTGTGTGTGTGTGTGTGTGTGTGTGTGTGTGTGTGTGTGTGTTGGAGAGAGAGAGAGAGAGAGAGAGAGAGAGAGAGAGAGAGAGAGAGAGAGAGAGAGAGAGAGAGAGAGAGAGAGAGAGAGAGAGAGAGAGAGAGAGAGAGAGAGAGAAAGGAATAATAAAGCTACACACACACACACACACACACACACACACACACACACACACACACACACACACACACACACACACACACACACACACACACACACACACACACACGGACGAACGTAAAAACAACAAAAACCTAAACAAACACACAAACACAGACAAAAAAGAAATCTATAGGAACCAAATCAAATAACAGCAGACAAAGAAAAAAAAAGGCACAGAGAGAGAGAGAGAGAGAGAGAGAGAGAGAGAGAGAGAGAGAGAGAGAGAGAGAGAGAGAGAGAGAGAGAGAAGACATCTAGAGCCGGGATACATGAACAGCGAGGGAGGGAGGGAATTAAGCTTGTGGTCTCAAATACGGGAAATTGGGTAATGATGATGGACTGGCCGACCACCGACTGACTGCCTGCCTTCCTGCCGTGACTCAGATAATCTTTCCCTCGAGGCCGTCTTGGACACTGATCTCGCGAGGACAGATCAAGAGAGACCAACTAGCCAGCCAGCCCTTTTGTACCAACGCCCCTCAACAAGTTGTGTAATGAAGGGGGTAAATATTGCCGCAGCCTGCCCGTCCCCCTTCCCATCACCCCATCACCTCTTCCTTCCTTTCCTTCCCAGATCCAGTTCAGTCCAGCAATCCGCGTCACGGTTAAGTTTTGGTCATGTGCGCAGGTGATGTGGAGGAGTGGAGGGATGAGGGAGGTCCAGTAGAGGGAGGAATGGGGCACGAGGAAGAAAGAGGAAAGTGGAGCGAACGATGATGGAGGGAAGTGGACAAAAGAGGGAAGGAAGTGGAGGGAAGGGCGAAGAAATACGAGGTAAGAATGAGGAACGTGGATGGATGGATGGAGGGAGGGAGGGAGGGAGGGAGAGTACGGGAGGGAAGGCGGGAGGGAAAGGAGAAAGATTGGGGGGTGGGATGTGATGATATACGAAAAGGAAAACAGGAAGAAATGTAATCAAATGAAGTGGTATAACATATATTTGTAAGGCTCTAATTCGTAATAGGGTTGACAATGAGGCAACGAACTTATCACAGTGATTACAAACGGTGCTGGAAAATGTAAAAGCGTTAACAGAAAAAAACAAACAAACATTTAAACCAGCACTTGACCTTATGAGGAGAAAAGAAAGAAAAATCCAAATTGCTAACAAAAGATACAGGACTGAAAGGGCAGGACTACATTAATTCATGAAAACGAGGACATAGTTCTCGTTTAACTTTTTTTTTTTTCAAACTCGTACTAAGGAAGGAGAAATAAGATTACGGTAGAGGAGGCCATTAGGAAAAAAAAGTTCAAAGTTAAATAATAGGTGCTCTTAGAGGACAAAAAAAAAAAAAAAATAAATAAATAAAATAAAAATAAATAAATAAAATAAATAAAATAAATAAATAAATAAAAAAAAATAAAAGACAAATAGAAATGAATACTGATGACGAGAAAGACACCAGTTTCTTTTATGAAGTATCGTACTCTTGAAATGTCACACTCCACCCAGTAAATATGACAGTAGACAGCAATGAGGTGATGAAAGGAGGAGCAGACTAAGTTGTGTGTGCCTTTGAATACAAGAAACTAAGAAATACTTTTAAAGAGTGCAGTATACTGACGAGTAACTAGAAAGGTGTAAGGAAGACGATTAATTACAAATTCACCAGTGTTTTTTTATTTATTTATTTTTTATTCACAGAATACGGCAGGAAGTTCCCTGAATCATAATGCGCTTTAGTGGTGAAACTATTGCCTGGAATGGAGCAAAAAAAAAAAAAAAAAAAAACCGTCCTACCATATTGTCAGAAAAATATCAGGTTGTTTCAGTTTCTACTGACGGACTAAAGTTTTTGACAGAAACTAATTATCAGAACAGAAAGGAGTTAGAAGGAAATAGTCAGAAGTTTAGAATTAACATAGAAATGACCTGATAAGCAAGAAAACGACATAAGATATTGCACCTGTGCGATAAGATTTAGAAAACTATTAAAGACAAGCAGTAAAGTAATAATGATGCTGTCATCACCAACATACCTGGTCATCAACAATTTTCAAAAACAACTTGAGTAATCCGAATAGTACAGCTGGTAAAATGTGAGTGACTGACCCTCTTTTAGAGGGCAAGGTGACATCTGTACTGGAGGTGAGGTGAGCAGATCATAAGATTTCTCCAGTTTCTATCAGAATACGAGTAAAACAGAATCGTGAGTAACACATCTGTTGAAATATTTAAAAAAGCAATGACAATCTATCTCAGCAACAATATAACGACTAGAAAAGACTATTGAGTTAAACGAAAGGGGAAGCAAATAGAAAATTACAAAAGGGTAGTTGTGAGAAGCTAAAGATTTATGCCAGACTATATCGAAGGCTTTTGATATGTCAAGGGCAACAACAAAGGTCTCGCCGAAACGCCCGAGGAAGGACGATCATAATTCAATTATGGGAGCCAAAAGATCGTCAATGAATCGTCTTTATTATTATTCATTTTGAAAATGAGTAGATGGATGCTTAAGAATTTTTCTATTATAGATAGATTTAAAGACTCAGAAAGTACAAGAAATCCAAACTCTAGATCGGTGGTTTGAAGGAGTCAAGCAACAGTCCTTTCAGGAACAGGATGAATGTAGCCAGACATTGTGCTGTAAGGTGCATGTTGAGAGACAAGAGACGAAAAAGTTAAGCAGAGCAAAACATCAGTATAGAAGAATAGTTTTGGGGGCTTTTGTTGGAATTCCATAAAACCACAGCCTACAGAAAACACAGGGGACGGTTTTAAATAATCACCCTGTCAGGCATAATGTAATCAGAGGATAGAAGCAAGAGAGGAATAACTCCAGAATCATCAGGTATTGCATTTCCTGAAAAAAAAGAGCTTCTAGAAGTCCTGATGGGAGTTGAACTTATTACAACAATTCCTCGCATATGAGTTTTGGGAGATTCGTTAAATCAGATTTGTCATGATTTTGGTCAGAGATACAAAGGAAATGAATTTTAGGAGATGGAAGACTAAAGTACCATTTGTGAGCTACCTTTCTATTCTGAATTCCGCTTCTATTCTGAATTCCTCTACAACAGACTGAATTAAACCAACGGTTACAAATGAGCCTCAGAACAAAAAGAAGTGTTGATTTGCTTATCTATGCTAAAGATGATCACTCTCATGAGGCGCTTTGCACAGAGATGGGTCCCTGGCACTGCAGAAGTCATTACAAGGTAAATCACAATAGTACAGCCTCTGATCTTCACAAATGGCAGTGACTTGTTTCGGCTTTTACGCCATGTTTTCCTTGTCTATCAGGGCCAGGACGGCGCCTCCTAAGAAAGGACTTTTGATTTGGCATTTGGAAACCGTTATTTCGAGTAGATGTCCTTCCTGCCTTCAGACCGTGGCAGGATTCGAACCCGTGCCCCAGAGAGCCCCTCGGCCCCTAAAACGCTCGCGGTCCCACTGTACCATGGCGGCAGTGACATATTAACCAGAAATGTCTCTGCTTTGATGGGCCAAAAGGCGGCGCGGGAGAGGTTACGATAAGATCCAGAATGTTATGTGTATTTCAAAGGCAGTCAGATACAAAGGTAGAGAGCTACGAGTATATTGACTGCTCTGGGTGCCGGAATATAGCAAAATTGTAATCATGTTCACCAGATTGGTCACTGAAGGAAGATGATGTTCCACACGTAGAAAATTAGTTTCGACCCAGCAGATGTTGCATACATTATCAAAAAGATAGTTGAAAAAGATATCAGAACAGCTCATGTCGTCACTTAGTGTAATGACAGTCAACCAGGGTGCATGAATATTTGCTAAGGGTACCTGGAAATGCTGGGGTACGTGGAGAGGTACATGACATGGCCAGTGAATATGAATGCTCAGTACGAAAGGATGCTTTAGGAAGTATCATGTAAGAAATTAATTTAAATTGAGATTAAAGTACTACAAATTTATGTATTTTATTAGTATATAACACTCAGACGCAACTCGCGCCTCGTGTGTTTGAGACGTGGTATTTTGTTCTATTATACATTTATCACCGAATAGCTATTCTCTGTGTTTAAAAACAGATACCAAATACTTTTACTTATTTATTATCAATTTCAAAACTAAAGAAAATTTTTAAAAAATTCATGTAATTCTTTTGAAACTGTCATGAGCGCGAGGGAACATAAATTTCTCTAAAGCTCTCGGAAGTGTGCATGGACTTAGGAGAGAGGTTGAAGAACAATGACTTAATGTGTAACCCAGTCTGAGGACACACTTGGCCCTCTTCCTTGGTGGGACTCCAAGGATGGAGTGTGAGGTGATTTCATTACAATTATTTATGATTAACGATTATTTAAATATATGATGTGCGTGTTGTATAATGCGGAAATTTAAATGGCTTATCCTTAGAGAGCAGACTGTAACTCTCTCTGGCGTTACTGAAACACGGACAGGGAGCGGTCAGTGAGGACGACGGAAAGGTCAGCGATGAGCTTGCACTCTGAACCTTCCCTGACGTGTTTTGCAACCATAATGGCAAGTGTCTAGCCGCCTGTTCTTAGTGTACATATGTGTCCCGCAAGGCTCCAATCTGGCATGCTTGACACATGGACTGAAACCAGCGGGAATGCTTACAGCTGCGGCCCGTGGATGTCCGGCGTGGAAATCAAGTAAATCATTGGGTACATGTTAATTGTTATTTTTAAGAACCTCTGAATAAGATTTCGAAGCCGCCATTTCTAATTAAATCATCGATTGAGCTGGAGTGTACCCAAATAATGAACGATCATGGCTTTATTAATTGTATTACTGATGAACAGCACACTCCATTACGTTCGAATGTTCTACTCGTAATGCTGTCGTGGCAGCAATGTCAGGTGTATTGGTTCCACTACCAGACAATTTAAAATTAGAATATTCGAACAATAGTTCTCTCTAAGATCCGGAATAAAAAAAAATAACAACGGCAAGGTATTTTATAATTAGGAAACACTTCGGGTCATTTGATCATTTAATTAGGGACGAGGACTCCAATATCTTATTCAGAGCTTCCCAGAAATCAGAATGAAGAATCGCAGAATTTCTATGTATTTTACAACAGAAACCACAACTTATTACTAATGACAGCTAGCAAACTATACGTAATCTAAAAATATCCTTAGTTATTCATCAGTTTTTTATTCACTTTACTACTGGTAATTCTTCATGTGCATCTTATTTCTGGTGGATACAAATTATTTTTCCTTCATATACTGGTATACGTATGTAGATTTTTTTTATATTGTTATGGTAAAAGAGAGAGAGAGAGAGAGAGAGAGAGAGAGAGAGAGAGAGAGAGAGAGAGAGAGAGAGAGAGAGAGAGAGAGAGAGAGAGAGAGAGAGAGAGAGAGAGAGAGAGAGAGCGCAGTGAGATTCGAGGAATGAAAAAATATTGGAAAAGGGAAAGAGTGAGAGCAATAGAGCAGGAGATGCAGGCAGACGAAAGATGCGAGTTTGAGAAGGAAAATGAGGGCAGGCTGGAGGGAGAAAATGCTGGTGCCATGAAGGATACACGGGAGGGAAGGAGGGAGGGATGGAGGAAAGGAGGGAAGGAGGAAAGAGAGATAGATACATAGACGGATGATTATATGTCTGAATGTGCGTCGAGAGAGAGAGAGAGAGAGAGAGAGAGAGAGAGAGAGAGAGAGAGAGAGAGAGAGAGAGAGAGAGAGAGAGAGAAAGGTGGGTCGAGAGAGAAAGTACTAACAAACGGTACAGATCTGTGTCAGCTTTCCAACAATTACTTCATTAACAATCAGACATTAGACAGGCGATCCTTCACACCAGAAACGCTCTTGCCTACAATACAATACCAATCCCACACTCTTACCATACCCTCCCTGCCCCTGCCAACACTCACTCACACTACCAAAAACAATCCCATGAAAACACCAACAAACTAACTCAACTTTCAGCAACACACACACACACACACGCACGCCTTCTTTACCTGAACCTCATGACAGACTTCGGAATATCCCAGGTGTGAAGGAGCAGGAAGGAAGGAAGGAAGGAAGGAAGTAAGGAAGTAAGGAAAGTAAGGAAGCAAGTCTTTCTCCCACACTCTTATATAAAATTCACGAGACAGGTAGGTTAGTACACAGACAGAGAGGCGGACACACAGGTAACCAATCGCACGTATACGTAGGAAGGCTGCAACTTATCGACTCTAACCCATCACACAACTTTTCTGATCACATTTCCTCTCTGTAACCTTATTGGACCCTCTTATCTCCCGTAGAAACTTGCCCTCGTGCTTAAGACGGAGGAGAACGAGTGAGATTCCCGGGAGGAGGAGGAGGAGGAGGAGAAGCAGGAGCGTTAAGACAAGGTTGAGCAAAGCGCTAAGTCTGCGTCTGCTGTTAGTGCTGTCAGTTCTCGCGTCCCCAAGCTGTCTAGCGTCCTTAGTAAGGCCACGTGACGCACAGAGTGGATTGAGCGAGGCATCACTCCTGGAGGCAGCGGAGGGTGGCGGGGAGTGGTAAAAGCCATGACGAAGCAGCGGGAAGACGCGGTGGTGGTAGTAGTAGTAGTAGTAGTAGTAGTAGTAGTAGTAGTAGTAGTAGTAGTAGTAGTAGTAGTAGTAACAGCAGCAGCAACAGCAACAGCAGCAGCAGCAGCAGCAGCAGCAGCAGCAGCAGCAGCAGGAGGAGGAGGAGGAGGAGGAGGAGGAGGAGGAGGAGGAGGAGGAGGAGGAGGAGGAGGAGGAGGAGGAGGAGGAGGAGGAAGAGAAACAGAACAGTAAGAACTCCAACGACAGAACAGCAATCACAATAACAGCAATGACAAGTATACAAAATAGAAAAAAAAAACTACAAACTTTCGTCTCTACAGCAACAAACCACATGAGGGACCGTGGAAAGGGATCGTTTGAAGGAAGGAAATAATGAAGAAACACACAGACAAAACAATAAGTGCACTGAATCCTACTAACTACTTAACCCTTTCTGCTCCTTTGGTCATCCTGTTAACATTCAGAGCGATATAGAAACTGGCGGCATCAGACAGAAATAGAGAGAAGAGGAGATTAATTTTGCCTTCGCTAAAATACAGAAATATCTAAATCACTGCAGTACTGAAGTAAGAGTCATATAGTTAGGAATTATGAAAAAAACAGTCTAGAAATGAAAGGGTCAGGTTCGTATTGCAGAGTTTTCGAGTTTTTACATCCAATTCCCTTTCTCTCCTTCCGTCATTCCTCCCATACCTTCTCTGGGCTGGTTATTAATCGCTGTGTTGTCAATCTGTTCGCGACCCACGTCTCATCAGCTTTAATCGCGATACCGTCTGCCCAGCACTACATGCCTTCACTTGGTTGTAACATTATCCAATATATGGAGTCTGGTTCTAGTCCTCACGTTGCTGTCTTTCTGCCTCTGAGCGCTGTGAGTAATGTCTTTTCCCTCTCCGCTTTCTTAGAGCACTTGTTTTAAGTTCACGTTCTACAACTCTCGTCTGTAATCCATCACCGGGGACTGGTTTGTACGACACGTTAATTATAAAGCTGGATTCGGAAAGGGGCCAGTTACAATTTTTCGTGTTGTTATTTTACCGTAAATCGCCCTACGTATTCCTTATCTGTTTTCTTTTACAATTTCCTTCTTCCTTTCTTTACTTATCTATTTTCATTTACTTGTCCATTAATTCATTTCTATCTTTAATTTCAAAAGATAAAAAAAAAAACTTTGCATTCATTAACTTACTCAAGTATTTATTTCATGATTTCATTCTGTCGTCATAATGATTAAACAATGAAAATTCTCTCGTCTATCTTCTTTCTAATTCTAACTGCGGTTTATTGGTGTAGATTCCTGAACCATTTGTTGTGCTTCACTTCCTGATTGACTTGCCAGCGATGTCTCAGGAAGTTTGAAGGCAGCAAAGGCTTTTTTTTATTTATTATTTTTATTTATTTTATTTTATTTTATTTTATTTTTTTTTTTTATCCCTTGTTCATCATAACCTCTCCCCAAATGATGGACGTCTTAGCCTAAGCCACGTCTCCCTACAGGCATCTTCTTTAAATTGAACCTCATTTTCTTATAATTAAATTTACGGTTGATTTTCCACATACCCTGCAGCACAAATCTATGCCGTTCATCTATGTTTTTTTTTTTTTTCAGTAAATGTTTAAAGGATGTTGTTTTCAATGGAACGAGAGAATGAGAGGCCTTTTCCTGACTATAAAAACTGTCGACATGATCTTATTATAATCCTCACTTTTCCTCTACATGTACCCGAGGACAAGAGAGTGATAGCTCGCTGGATATCAGAAAAAAAAAAAAAAAAATAATAAAAATAAATAAATAAATAAATAAAAAAATAAATAATTAAATAACGCTTTCTTATCTACATATGAATAAATCTATCATGTACAAAAGCGATGACTTGTGTGGTAAGGCTTTAACTCTTCATTCATTACTAAGGCGCATACACACAGCATCTCTACAGGCGCTTTCTCCAACACAAAACTTCCTGTGTTTACTGCGACCATGAGGAGAGCGAGGCATCCAGTCCCTGATTCCTGTCCCGCGTCTTTATCTTCCCCGCATCCTGCAAAACTTTCCCCCGTGTTCAATAAAGTATTAAAGGTAATAACTTCTCTTCAGAACCGGGATCCTCTTACCTGTCATCAACACGGCGGGGGTTTGCACGATATTGTTTAAAACTGTTCTGCTCTCCTCTTTTCACGCAGACGAGGAAGTGTTGCTGGCGGATCTCGAACCAGTGGTGATGACTTCCGCTAGTGCTATGCCTCTTTTATGGCTGGCAGATTTGTAGTACTCTTTTTTGGTGCTTCTTTATAGGCCTCTGCAGGTTTACACACACATACACACACACACACACACACACACAAACACAAACGCTTCTTTTCCACTCAATAATTTGACATCCGGCATCTCAAGACGTCCACAGCCAGCTCCACGTACGCCGTATTCTGAAACGATCTGCTCTCTAGTTACGACTATTTTCAAAGGACACAGAGATGATTAGCAAGGTTCTCAGCACTACTTCTGTTGATAATTATAATCTGAAATGTAAACTTCACATTTCTTCTCTAGCTAAAATAGCTTCTATGAAGTTAGGCGTTCTGAGTCGTCTCCACCAGTTTTCTCATCCCCCAAGCTGCTAACTCTGTCTAAAGGGGCCTTATTCATCCACATATGGAGCACACTTCACATGTTCTTTTTTTTTTCTTTTCTCTTTTTTTTCTGGGGGAGGGACGAGTTCCACTCATACCGCACTTTTGGACAGTGTGGAATCAAAAGTATTTCGTTTGATCAATTCCTCTCCTTTAATTGACCGTCTTCACCCTCTTTCTCATCGCCGTAATGTTGCATCTCTTGCTATCTTCTACCTCTCTTCACAATGACTGCTCTTCTTGTCAACTTGCTTACCCTCCTCCTCCGACTTCGCTGCACACGACTTTTCTACTTTCTCTCATCCCTATTCTGTCCACTTTTCTAGTGCAAGACTTAACTAATATTCTCAATCATTCATTCCCTTTTCCGGTAAACTCTGAGGCTCCCTGCCTACTTATGTATTTCCTCCTTCCTATGACTTCATGTCTTTCAAGAAGGAAGTTTCAAGACACTTGGCTTCCGTTTTTCGATAATCCTCTTGACTTTTCTTTGGGGACTGGCACTCTAGTAGGTCTTTTTATTTATTTATTTTTTTTTTACGTTTTTTTTTTTTTTGTCTTAGGCCAGTGCCCCTCTTATATATAAAGGCTCTAGTTGAAGTTACACGGGATTTTAAGGATATTTTTATGGTTATAGTGACATATTAACAAGTTTTCTACATTATATATAAGTAAAGGTCAGCCCGATGATGTTCAATACAGAAGAGGGGAACAGCTTAGTGTCCTGAAGAAGAGATGGATAGTTATCTGGAATGTTGTGTCTAGTTGTTAGATGGAGGAATTGAGTTTCTGAGGCAATAAGCAATACTAGGTTTGTTCTGCCCCGATGAGAAATTTTAGAGGTCAGAAGTCTGGCTTTCTGTGATTTCCCTGCGTGAGCTGTTCAATTTCAGAAGGGCTGGACGTCTTTGAAAAGAAGTGGAAAAGTGCAGGGTGGTATCATCAGCGTAGGGGTGGATAGGACAAGAAGTTTGACTTATATCATTGATGAACGATTGGAAGAGAGTGAGTGACAGGAGAGAACCATGAGGAACACCACTGTTAATAGATTTAGGAGAAGAACAGTGACCTTCTACTACAGCAGCAATAAAACAGCCAAAAAAGGAAACTTGAGCAAAGGATAGAAGTCGTAGGAGGGTAGTTTGGAAATCAAAACTTTGTGCCAGACTCTATCAAGAACTTTTGATATGTCTAAGGCAACAGCTAAAATTTCATCAAAATCCCTAAAAGAGGATGACCAAGACTCAGTAAGGAAAGCTAGAAGATCACCAGTAGAGCGGCCACGACGGAACCAATGCTGGCGATCAGATAGAAGGTTGTGAAGTGATAGATGTTTAAGAATTTTTTTGTTGCGGATAGAGTGAAAGAAAAAAAAAAAAAAACTAAGAGGGGCAAGAATTCAAACCAATAGGATGGTAGTTTGAAGGATTAGAACGGTCATCCTTTTTAGGAACAGGCTGAATGTAGGCAAGCTTTCAGGAAGAAGGAAAGGTAGATGTTGACAGACTAGGTTAGAAAAGTTTGACTAGGCAAGGTGCAAGCACGGAGGCACAGTTTCGGAGAACAATAAGAGTTCATAAGTCTTCCGAGGATTAAGGCCAGAGAGGGCTTGGAAAACACCACTGCGCTGCGAAGGATCTTAATGGGTGGCATGAAGTAGTCGGAGGGTAGCAGAGGAGGAGGAACAAGCCCTGGATCATCTAATGTAGAAATTTTACTAAAGGTCTGAGTGACGAGTTAAGCTTTAGAAATAGATGAGAT
>NC_087154.1:8405000-8407500 GCF_035594125.1 Scylla paramamosain
GCCCCAGTAGAGCCTCCCCCTTTCCCTCCCTCTCCCACATCTCGCCAGCGCCTCCCCTGCCGAGCGTCGTGGCGGTGCTGTGTCATCCGCCTCTAATTAAGTCCTCAGCGCTACCTGCTGACGATATCCGCCGCCGCCCGAAGCAGCAGGACTCGCCAGACAATATTCTACGGCGGGGCGGCGAGAGATGCTTAGAGGGTTGTGATGGATGTGTTGAATATGTACGTGAACACACACACACACACACACACACACACACACACACACACACACACACACACACACACACACACACACACACACACACACACAAATACACACACACGCACAGAGCATCGCGTTGCGCCATTAGCTGTAAGGTTAGCCGGCAGGACAGGCTTACTGGCAGTGACTCTTTGCTATCTAATGAACGTCCCGCAGAGTGCGATCATCAGCCCGGAATGGAAGGAATTGCCCGGAAGGCCGCTGCTCGGGAGGGATTGCACTGTAGCCAGATATGACCCAACTCATTTCCCCCGTCGGCGGTGAGCGGAGGCGACGTGCGGGGTCGGCGGGACGCGTGTCGAGGGAGGCTTAGAGGTTTGCACTGACGGGAGGATTGGCTTCCCTCTGCCTCCCCTGGCACCAAGCCCCACCTCGCCGCTTCTTTAACTGCAATAAACAAGGCGTGGGAAGATGTCTGAGTCGTGGCGTCCTCAGGAATGGATCAGGGATTACTACGGCAGGCAACAGGAGCCACAGCACGTGCAACAGCAACAACAGCAATAAATAAAGTAAACCGGTAGCAACAACACGACCCGCCAGAGACACAACAAAAAACGCCAGCAGCGGCAACAATGACAACAGCGTGCGGCTCGCGTGCTGCTCTCCGAGGTATATTCATTTGCGCGGCATCCTCTTTCCCCCCCTGCACGCCGCGAAAAAATAAATAAATAAACAAAGGGAGAAAAGTTATTAATCTGCCGCTGGTCGGCGTGTTTCCCTTTCCGGCGGCGACAGCACGTGCCTGGCCGCCCCTCCCTCACCCGCCACTGAGTTATCCATGACCGACCAACTGCGTTTTCCATGGCGCCTTTAATTCTCGAGTGCAGCATCGGCGTGTGCTTGCCCGAGCACATGACTGCCTCGTGTGGCGGGGAACAGACACCCGCGGAAAGGCAGAGTGACTCCCGCCGATCTCTTTCCCTACCCCCCGCCGCTGCCAGTCTCCCACCAGTGAGGGTGTGCTACAGAAAAGTTTATTCCTAAGACGCAGGAAAATAAAAACGCCTACAAGATACGCAGTCACCTGACCCAAGTTTCGGTGCCGATTCAGGAACACAAAACTTGGAACGTGGTTTTGCGGAATGAAGGGAAAAGTTTGCCTCGCCCACCACGCTGCGATCCGGCTCGATAGGCCTCGCGCCGCCCACATCAGCCCCTCTGATCTGGCGAAGGCGCGGCAGGAGAGCCTCCCGCCTGTCTCATTGCCCCTGCAGAGTGCGGGGGATGTTCCCGCTTCGGTATAAGTAACGAGGGAGGATTGTTGACCCTGGTATAATATAGCGTGGTGTGATGACTTCTCATTTTCTCGATATTAAAGATGTCGTGGTTGGACATACTCGCGCCGTTCGAGTGGTGGTTGCGACCTCCGTCAAACTTCCCCCTTCGTTAATACCTCAGCAACTTGAGGTAGCGGCGCCTCGTGCTGCTGGGGCAGAGGGCGGCGTGTCGCACTGGGGAAGGTCTGCATTACGGCTCCGCCAGGAATGACCGACGCACCAGCCAGGAATGCTGTGGGCAGGTCAGCTTTAACCAGCCAGCTTGGAATGGACGTGGAGTTGCCAGCGACTGAAAAAACAAACCTTATTCTCTCGAAGCCACAGCGTCGAGACGCGAGTATGTGACTTCCTGGCAAGTCAGAGTACTTGGGCCGCGACGTTGGAAGGTGTGGCAGGGTGAGGTGCCGTGCAGGGTGTTGAGGGCGAGTGTGTGGTGGCGACGAGTGAGCGCCTCTGGCAACTTCTCTCTTGGCCCGCTTTCACGTAAGTGCGTAAGGCCAAATGCTCATCTCTTTTCCTTTAGTGATACATGCATTATAAAACGCTTCCTACAATATTTCCGCGGCTGTGTTCGCCCTCGTGCGACGGGGAAAAATACCCTGCCCCCGGAGACAACATTTTCGGCGGCTCCGGGGCGGTATTTTGCCGGCAAGGCGCCTTTCCTTCTATTTCTTAAGTTAAAACTATGTAAATGCCAAGAAACCGGGCGCTCACTTACACAAACGGGAAGGTTAAGCGGGATTAGGCTTCGGGTGTTTCAGTAAATCTAGTAAAGAAAAGCAGACAGAATTTGATTATGTGGATAAGTCTAATCTCTGTTTGGATTACATAAGCAAGATTGTGTTGGCACAGTACGATAATGCGGCGGAGCAGGGTGTTGCCATATGTCTGAGCCGCTCCCTCCGCCTTGATTTTCACCAGGGATCCCAAATTAAATTACTTCACACTCCGGGGCCTCG
>NC_087154.1:8410000-8412500 GCF_035594125.1 Scylla paramamosain
ACAGAAAAGTTGCAGATTATAGAAAAAAAAAAATGTCAAGCGGTAAAAGGGTTTGAAAGAAAGAAAAATGATGTATGTTTAATGCATCACCACCACCATCACCACCACCATCACCACCACCACCACCACCACCACCACTACCATACTAAAAATCAAGTCATGTCCATCTGAGTAGTAATTCACCACTACCACCACCACCAACACCACCACCACCACCACCACCTTATTCGAAGAAAGAAAAAGATAAAAAAAAAAAAACTTTATCTAGTCCATGATCACTACCACCACTATCACCATCATCCATACCACCACCAACACCACCACCACCACCATCACCACCAGCCACATCACGTCACCACCACACACTGCCCAAGAATGTCCATCACTCTCACAATAATTTATCATCATCGCCAACGTAGGAATGCGATTCTCACCACCACAATCTCATCCCCACCATACCTACTATTCCTCTCTCCCTTCCCCCGCCCCCTTCGCTGTATTCCCTCCCCCTGCCACCACCACCACCACCGCCACCTCCACCATTACACATATATTTCGTCCATCCACGCGGGGTGTTGTAGCTTCCCTGATCCTGGGGAGAGATAGCTGAAAAAACCCAACATCCTCATAATTATTACTGTCCGGCCCAAGACTGGTCTCCAGGCCGTACTTTGGGAAGCTACCCGGCCTCCCTACTTCCCTTCCTTCCCTCCCTCTCTCCCTTCGTTCTATTCTCTACCTTTCCTCCCTTCTTTCTCTCTCCTCTCCCTCCTCTTACTACTACTGCTACTTTTTCATCTCTTCCTCATCCTTCTCAACTCCTTCTCTTCCTCCTCCTGCTCCTCCTCCGCCTCCTCCTTCTCCTTCTAATACTATTACTACTATTCTTTCTCTATATTTTCTTTCTCAGTTCCCTTTCTTCGTCTTTGGGTTGTCCCCCTTCGGACGTTTACTTCATCCTCTTTATTTCTTATTTTCTTCAGTTTAATTTTGTTTTTTCTCTAATTTCCAGTTCTTCCCTGCATTTCTGGCTTACTTTTTTCCTTTCTATTTGTGTGTTTTTTTTCCTCCCTTTCATTCTCTTTCCTTTTTTTTTTCTTCCTTATATCTCTCGTCTCTTCTTTTGCTATTATTTTTTCTTATTCGTTCTCCCCTTCTCCAGGTTCGGCCTTTCAAAACTTTTACTTCTTGTCTGTTCTACCTTTATTCTGTACGCAATTCTTTTCTTTTCTTTTTTCCTTCCCTTATCCATTCCCTTCATACAACTTCTCCCTACCTACCTCCTTTCTTCTCTCACCTACTCATCCTTTCTTCCTCCTTTTCCTGTAACTATCCCCCGGCCATCCTTCTTTCTTCCTTTCCTTATCTTTCCTTATTCCTACACCTCATTCAACCTCTCTCTCTCTCTCTCTCTCTCTCTCTCTCTCTCTCTCTCTCTCTCTGCTATAGAAATGGCCTACCTATACCTTTCACCTCTCTTCTTCCTTTACTTCACTACCCCTCCTCCTCCTCCTCCTCCTCTTCCTCTTCCTGACCCTCATCCCATCCTCCGCGGCAGATGGTAGACCCCGAACCCTCCCTGGGCCCGTCAGGAAAGAGAGAAATGACCCAATTGGCTATTCTTCCCGTACTGGTTTTCAACATATAAATCGCACGTGTCTCCTAATTCCTCCCGCTGCGACGGCTTGACTTGTTTCAGGGGCACCACCGCTAAGGCCGCCGCCGCTGTGGTAATGGAGTCATTGGCTGGTGAAGGGATGGCCTGCGAAGGTGGTGGTGGATTGGTTGGTGTGAAGGTTCGTGTAATCAAAGAACGAGTCAGAACGTGTGTGAGTGTTTGTATGCAAAAGAAATCCGGGTTTTAAAAAATATACGAGTAAATTTTGGTTTATTTAGTGATGTGAATGAGTGGAGTTTTCTTTGTGAAGCTTTGGATTGGGTGGAAAAAGGTTCCTGAGGTTAGGAAATCAGTTAAGACCGTTACTAATACGAAAAAGCTAGAAAAAATAATTTAAAAAAGGAGGGAAGTAAAAATTGGCTCATAAACAGGGCTGTAGACGAGTGGAGCTTGGTAAAACTTTGGATTGTGTGGAAAAGGTTCTTGTAGTTAATAAAGAATTTAAAACAAGTAAGAATGTTTTTAAGCTAGACAGAACCCGATTTAGAAAGGATATACATACGTAAAACTAGGTTCATTAACAGCGCTGTAAATTAATGAAACTAGTAAAACTTTACACAGGGTGGGAAAAAAGAGGCTCTTGAAGTCAGGAAACGACTTAAAACACGTACGAAAATTATAAGCTAGACAAACTCAGACCTAAGAAGGAGGCAGAAAAAAAGAAGAAAAATAAAAAAATCATAAAACAAAGCTGCAATTGAGAGGAACTTAATGAAACTTTCCAGGAACGTGTTAAATGCAAAGACGTTAATTTCAGGAGGAGGATGGGAGAAATTATGGACGATGAAGGCAGATGGTTAAGTTTTAAGTGCTCAGGAACTG
>NC_087154.1:8415000-8417500 GCF_035594125.1 Scylla paramamosain
TTTCTCTTCTCTGCATAACTATTTGATCAATTTTTTTCTTTCTCTCCCATATTTTTCCTACACATGAATTGCATTTAGGATTATTCTTTTTTTTTTCTCATTTTTTCCACATCAGGATGAGTACTTTTTCATGTGAGGAAATCAAAATAGAAGTAGAAGAAAAATCCGAGTCAACCGCTTTTCCCTGAAGTTTTGTCCTCGACCTCTTTCTCCTCCCCTTTTGCTCCTCCGCCCCTCAGCGACACTCCCCAGCCAGCAGTCCTCACCCTGTCAAGCCGCGGAACACAACAGACTTGGAGATATGTGTACATGGGAGGGGTGGTGGTCTCGCGCACACACACACACACACACACACACACACACACACACACACACACACACAATAACTGACAGTCTTCACACAACGCATTTTCTTCAATTTACCTAAACATATTGGCTCGTATTCTTAAACGCTTTGTTCCCTCAAAAGGTTTATTTTCAGAGGCTACAGAGATGACTAGCCAGATTCCCATGAGTGTTTTTCCTATCGACAATGTAGAAACCTCGTTCAACCTTCACTAGAATCATGAAAACACACTTGAAAACACCCAAGTAACGTCGACTGGAGCCTGTTAACAGCAGAGACAAGACACAAAAACATTTAACAACCCTTCCTTCTCCTACAGTCATAACAAAGACCACTTAACATTACCCATACTGCTATCTCACTTTCTCATTCATTCATTCCCCTTTACTTCCCCTCAAGGCACCAGCAGGGAGCAGCCAGCCAGCCAGCCAGCCAGCACACACACCCTTGGGCAGCGCCTGTGCAATGCCCGGGGCGGATGGATACAGGCAAGGTTCCCGAGGCGGCGTCCCTTGAGATGGAGTTCTGCCGCCCAGCCAGACCACGGCGGAAATACCTCCATCAAACGCCCTCGGAATCTGCAACGGACGCGAGCCCCTTGATGAACTTAGCCTGGGAGGGGCGGGCGTGGGGCAAGGGGGTGGAGGAGGAAGGAGGAAGGGGGAAGAGGAAGTGATGGACCTGGGTAAGGGTCAGAATAGAGGAGGAAGAAGGGCAGTAGAGGAAATGGGGGAAAGGAAGAAGAGGAAGAATATCAGTAGAAGGAAGTGAAGGGATGTTGAAGTTGGAGAAGTGTCAGGACAGAGGGAGTGGTGGGGAAGTGAGGGAGGGAAGAGAAACAAGAAACGAAGGGAAGGATTTAGAGAAAGGTTAGGGTGGAGGAAGAAAGACAACACAAAGAATGAAGAAAGGGAAGTGGAGAAGGAAGGGAGTCGGGGAGGAGAATGAGTTGGGGAAGGGTCAGGATATGAAAGGTCCATATTCTGAAACACTACTGCGCCGCACCTCCATTACATTCAAAAGGCTCTTGTTGAAGTTACACGGATTTTTAAGACTTTTTTTTTCTTTGTGTGTGTGTTTGTGTGTTTGTGTGTGTGTTTGGTTGCAGTGACAGATTAACGTTATTTATACATTTATGACTCTTGAGAACCTGGCTAAACATCTCTGTGGCCTTTGAAGAGAGAGTGGTGAGAGAGCAAAGCGTTCTAGAATTTGACCCATAAACGGGAATCAGAGTATAGGTGAATAATAGAGTCAGATATTAAGGAAGGGTAAAGAACTGGATGTAAGGGCGCGGAATACAGAGGAGAGGATACAGGGGTTAAGCGAAGGGCAGCTGAAGGGGAGAGGGGAGGGAGTCACGTGCATGAAGCAACTTGCGCCAACACGTTATCAGACTGACCATCATCACAGAGAGAGGCTGTGCCCACGTCAAGAAGAGGAGGATGAGGAGAAAGAAGAAGAAGAAGAAGAAGAAGAAGAAGAAGAAGGAAAACAAGAAATAATAATAAAAATAAAAATAAAAATAATAATAATAATAATAATAATAATAATAATAATAATAATAATAATAATAATAATAACAATAATAATATAATAATAATACGAAGAAGAAGAAGAAAAAAAGAAGAACAAGAACAAGAACAAGATGAACAAGAACAAGAACAAGAACAACAAGAACAAGAACAAGAAGAGCATGAAGAAGAAAAAGAACAGCAACAACAACAACAACAACAACAACAACAACAACAATAACATCATCATACTCAACAACAACAACACACCAACAGCAAACAAGTATCCAACGATTGAGAAAAGCACACACACACACACACACACAGACACACACACACACACACACACACACACACACACACACACACACACACACATACACACACGCACACACACACACACCAGAATCACGGCGCGCTGCTGCCTTGCCGTGCCTTGCCTTGCCTTGCCTGCATCTCAGCCTCGTGACGCGATCAATCGATCTCACTTCGACATCACCCTACACACCCTGGCGAGGCAGAGGGGGTCCTAGCGCCGCCATTTTAACACGTACCCTACTTTCCCTAGCCAGGTGGAGTCATGAGTGCCTTCTGTAGGTAATGTGGAAGGCTACAGTGTGACAGAGGGAGATGCCTCTCT
>NC_087154.1:8422500-8445000 GCF_035594125.1 Scylla paramamosain
TTTTTCTTCTTCTTTATCTTCTTCAAATCCTTTCCTTGTTCTCTTTTCATACTTTTTATTCTCTTGCCTTAATTCTTTTCTTCAAATTTTTCCCTCTATTTATTCTTCCCTTCCTGTGTGATGGCTGACACGTGTTTAACATTGTCATCTTTACCAGCTTGAAGGAGGAGGAGGAGGAGGAGGAGGAGGAGGAGGAGGAGGAGGAGGAGGAGGAGGAGGAGGAGGAGGAGGAGGAAGAGGAGGAGGAGGAGGAGGAATGAAGAAAAAATATAGGGAACTACGTAGGAGGGAAAGGCGTCTATATCACACAACCATCACCACCAATATCATCAAAGGAGGAGGAGGAGGAGGAGGAGGAGGAGGAGGAGGAGGAGGAGGAGGAACGGACAAGCGCAGAAGCAGGTCACGTGGTTTATTACAAGGTTGCCGTCTTTCATAATAGTGAACTACTCATTTCCATTGATCTTTAGAAATATTAGAATATTGAGGAGGAGGAGGAGGAGGAGGAGGAGGAGGAGGAGGAGGAGGAGGAGAAGGAGGAGTAGAGAATATAAGTAACAAACAACGAATGTGACAAAGAAAAGCGGGGAAGTCACGGAACGGACAGAAAAAGAAGTGAGATGGTACAAGGACCAGTCAGCCAGTCATCCATTCATCCATTTCATCCAGTTATCCATTCGTCTGGCTAGTCATCGATTCAACTTTCTATCCAGCCAGCCAGCCAGCCACCCAGCCAGCCAGTCAATAAGTTATTCTTCCAGTCGTCCGGCCAAACCCACACAGTAGGTACAGTACACAATAAACAAGGAAGCTCTGGGAAGTAAGATTCAGGAGTTATAGTTAGCTCTGATCTCCCTCTAAGGAAACAATACATTGAGGCCAAAAGTAAAGCAAATCGGGTATTAGGATTCATTTTCAAGAGAGTAAAAAAAAAAAAAAAAAAGAAGCAGCCCCGAAGTAATATTAAAGTTATATTTGGTGCTGCTCAGACCTCATCTAGACTATGCTATGCAGTTCTGGTCCCCACATTACAGGAAGGATATAGTTTTATTAGAATCAGTACAAAGGAGAATGACTAAAAGGATACAGGGGATGAGGAGTATTCCTTACGAAACTAGACTGAAGCTTTTGAATTTACATTTCTTAGAGAGGCGTAGGTTAAGAGGGGACCTGATAAAAGTCTTCAAGTGCTTACGTCACAAGGGTGACGTAAGCAACATTCTCAGGATTGGTAATCATGATAGAAGAAATAATAATGGGTTCAAACTTGAAAAATTAGGTTTAAGAAAGGGATAGGAAGAAATTGGTTCTCAAATAGAGTGGTAAGTGAATGGAATGGCCTCAGTAACCAGGTTGTTAGTGCTCAGTCAATAAGGAACTTTAAATAAAGGTTAGACAAATTTATGGATGGTGATGAGAGGAAGAAATAGGTAGGTATGTTTCGTACAGGGACTGCCACGTGTAGGCCTGATGGCTTCCTGCAGCTTCTTTTATTTTCTACCCATGAATCGTGCAGCCAGTGCGTCATCCATTTAGCCAATCATCCACCATATTAGCAATTCATCATCCAGCTAATCATTCATTTATTCATTCAGCTAGGTCAGCTAGTCAGCCTTCTCTCCACTCAGCAGTCCAACCAACCAACCAACCATCCATCCATCCATCTAGAAACTTACCCATTCACGACAGCCAGACCTTCAGTCATCCATTGTGCCATCCAGTCATTCATATATCCAGCCAGCCAGTCATTCATCCATCTATACAGTCATTTATCCCACCTGCCAGCCAGCCATCCTATCAGCCAGCTAGCTAGCCATCCCTCTTTCCGGTCAGTCATCTACCCAGCTAACCAGTCAGCCGGCCAGTCAGTCAGTCAGTCAGTCAGTCAGTCAGCCAGCCAGCCAACCAGCCAGTCAGCCAACCAGCCAGTCAGTCAGTCAGTCAGCCAGCTAGCCAGCCAGCCATCCCTCTCTCCGGTCAGTCAGTCATCCAGGCAGTCAGCAAGCCTTGTTCTTCAGACTGCCCGTTGGGATGTAATTTTTCTTTTCAGCAGTTTGTTCCTGGGAAAGGCGACACCGTTGAGCGGCCGCCCGGCGGAGGTTAGTTAGGTCCTTGTCACCTCGGCCGCGGGTCACAGGCCGAGGTCGTCGTGATGGATGGCGACGACCCACACCCAGATTTATTTACGGCCCACCACCACCACCACCACCACCACCAGCACCACCACCACTATCCACTGTGTTAATGGAGCAAAACAAATATCGTTCCGGATTTTTTTTGTGTTTGTCTTCTCCTCTCCCTGATTTTTTCTCTTTTTTTTGATATCCCGCTCACTTTTTGCCAATTTCCGGCCAGGTTGGTGATAGTAAGCCCCGCCCCTCCCAGTTCCACCCCGCCCCGCCCCGCCCTTTTCCTTCCTTCCCTCCCTTTCCTTCATCCTTACCCATCTGTCCTCTATCCTTCCTTTCTTCCACCCCCTTCATCCCTCCTGCTGTTGTTCACTAAGGAAAGGAGTTACATTGCAATACACACAGACACCTCTCTCTCTCTCTCTCTCTCCTCTCTCTCTCTCTCTCTCTCTCTCTCTCTCTCCATCCTAGGCAGCTCTTTAGTTGTTCCTTCGTTTAACAATCAATCAACTAATGGATGTTTGTGTGTTTATCCATCTATGCAGCAGCTTGTCTGTCTGTCTGTCTGTCTCTGTCTGTCTGGCTATGTGTGTGTCTGTTCGTCTGTATGTAGAAGTATGATAAAGGTAACATGTTTGCCTATCTATTTATCTATCTTTGTATCTACCTAACTCTATTATTTGTATCTATCTATCTATCTATCTATCTACCTATCTATCTATCCATTTATTTGTGAATATGTCTACATTTACCTATATATCTACGTCCTTATCTGTCTACTGGCCTGTCCACGTATATATCTATCTACCTGTCTGTGTCTTTCTCACTCACTACCCACTTGTGTTGTTCAGTCAGAGAGAGAGAGAGAGAGAGAGAGAGAGAGAGAGAGAGAGAGAGAGAGAGAGAGAGAGAGAGAGAGAGAGAGAGAGAGAGAGAGAGAGATGGGGGGATGGCAGGGAGGGCAGGGGAGGGGAAAATGATGGGAAAGAAACTCGTACTCTCAATCAGTCCCGTGAAAAAGGAGGGGAAAAAAAAACTGTCCAGCGGAAACAATGGCTCGCTCCCTTCCTTCCTCCCTCCCCTCTCCCTCTCCCTTTCCTTCCCTTCCCTTCACCTGAAAATTCTCTCTCTCCCCTACCTTCCTCGCGCAGCTCTCCCCTTTCTCGTCCCCTTCTGTTTTCCCCCTCCCTGTTTCCCAACCTGTTTTCCATACGGGGCTACAGAATTGTCTTTTTCACCTGCGTGCCTCTTCTACCTTTTCCTTTTTCCTTTTCCCTTTTTATTTCCTTGCTTTCTCTTTCTTTTCTCTTCGTCTTCTTTTGTTTTTGTTTTTCTTTTGCTTTTCTTTCCTTATTTTCTTGTTCCTTTCTTTGTATTTTGTTTTTCTTCTGTTTTCTTTTCCTTTTTTTTTCCTTTTCTTTCTTTTTTTTTGTTTTTTTCGCTTTCTCTTCTTTTGTTCCTCCTTTGTTTACTTTTTTTCTATCCTCGTTACCTCTTTCTTTTACTGTTTTCTCCTCTCTTATCATCCTCTCCTTTGTTCTTCTTTTGTTTTCTTTCTTTTTCTTTCCTCATGTCTTCTTCTTTCTTTGCTGTTTTCTTTTCCGCTTTTCCCTTATCATCCTCTCTCTCTTGTTCCTCTTTTGCTTACTTTCTTTTCTTTCTTTTCTCATCCTTTCTTTCTTTACTGCTTTTACTTCAGTTACTGTCCTCTCTCTCTCTCTCTCTCTCTCTCTCTCTCTCTCTCTCTCTCTCTCTCTCTCTCTCTCTCACACACTTCTGTTCTTTTTTTTTCTCATTTGTCGTTCCTATCTCTTTATCTTTCATCTCTTTCGCCTCTTCCATCTTTTTCTTTATTTCCTTATTTCCTTTCTGTCTCCTCTTTGTGTATTATATTCCATCCTTAACCTTTTCTCTATCTTTTCTTTTTTCCTCTTTTGTTCCTCTTCTATTTTCTCACTCTTTCTTTTTCTCATTCCTTCTTTCTTTACTGTTTTCCTTTCAGTTATTATCGTATCCTTCTCTCTCTGTCCCTTTTGAATTTTTTTTTCATCTTCATTTTCATTCCTGTGTTTTCTTCATCTATTTTTTTTTCTAACCTCTGGCTCCTTTTTCCTTATTTCCCTTTCCATTTTCTCTTCGACTATTCTTTTCTATTGCTTCTTTCTTACTTTCTATCTTACCTCCTCTTTCCCAATTCTTTTTCACCTCTCTTTTACCTTTACGTTTCTTCATTTCCTTCCTATCTCATCTTTTATCATCATATTCTCTCTTATCCTTTCCATTTTCCTAATCCTCAGTTTTTTTCCCTCTCTCTAAAAAAAAAAAAAAAAGTTATCGATTCCTTATTACCCCTAGTTATTTCTTTTCCTCCTCTCTTTTATTTTATTTTTTCATTCTCCTTCTTTTTCTCCTTTTATCCTCTTGTCTTTTCAACTTATTTCACCTCCCAGCCTTCATCCTCACCATTCTTAATTTCCTTTCTCATTTTTCTCATATCTCTTTCATTCATCATCTCTTATATTTAGCTTCAGTCTGTTTGTCTGCCTGCCAGTCTGTCTGTCTGTTGTTCTGTATGTCCGTCTCTGCATGTCTGTCTGCCTCCTATGCCTAGTCTTCTTTTTCAATCTCCCTCTGTCTGCCTCTCTGTGTGTCTGTCTGCCTGGCTGTCTACCTGTCTTTCTCCTACTGTTTTAATTCTTGTTCTATCTGTCTGTTTGTCTGTCTGTGTTTCTCTCTCTCTCAGTCTCTCTCTCATCACCTTCCCTATACGTATACCCTCTTTCCTCACTTCCATCCAGTTCCTCATTCGTTCTTCAGCCATCTTATGAACACTCTCTCCCCTACAATCCAGTCCATTTTTCCCCCTTTCCCTCGCCTCTCCTTCCCTCTGGTCCATTATCACGGGCCGCCGCTGATAAAAATGGACCCACAATGGCTTCCCATCATTAACCTTGAGATGTTGGCGGCACCTGCAGGTCTCGGAAATTAATTACCAGATATACACATGGTAAAAAGCACCGCCCTTAATCAGCACTTTTGCATGACGCGCTCAACCTCTGATCCTTTCATGCGCCGCGGAATATTTACTTACTTGCAGGAGGGTTACTTAGCCAGCGGTCGGTGTAACGCGTGCGTGATGGTTATTCTTGATTCTTTTTTCCTCTCTTTCTTTTATTTTTTATTATTTTTTAATTTTTTTATTATTGTTTTTATTTTATTTTATTTATTTATTTTTTTTAGGTGAGGCGGTGTGTGTAGGTGTTCTTGTTTACGGCTGGTGTATAGATAGATGGATAGATTGATAAATAGATAGGTAGATAGATAGATGGATAGATAGCTAGCTAGATAGATAGATAGATAGTTAGATAGATAGGTGGGTGGGTGGATAGATAGATAGATAGACAGATAGATAGATAAGGTAGTAGGTACACAGATAGGTAAGTAGATAGCTAGTAGGTAGTACTCAGATAAACATAGATGGACACTTACACGTATGTACACACACACACACACACACACACACACACACACACACACACACAGAGGGAGGCGGCCTCTTCATAATAGCTGGACGACTCACACCAGATCTACGAATTTATGGCTTCCGCCCCACCAAACTCGTGAGGTCTCGTTTCACAGCCTGTGTGTGTGTGTGTCTGTGTGTGTGTAAGAGATGTACACGTGTATACACACACACACACACACACACACACACACACACACACACACACACACACACACAGAGTCTAACCCTAACTTTTCAAAAACATCCTTAGATACACAACAACAACAACAACCCATTTCTTAAAGAGAGATATACCCGTGAAAATTCTTAAAGATATACGCTCAACATAAAAAAAAAGACTACATAAAGAAAACACACAAAAAAAAACTTAGTAGAAAAGATCAATAAAACACGTAAACAACAACAACAACAACAACAACAACAACAACAACAACAACAACAATAACAACCAAACAAACAAACAACCCACCCAAGATACATACACAAACCAAGTACTGTAAGTAAGCAAATAGATGAATAAATGAATACACGAATGAATAAGACCCACCATTAACAAACCGTCCACTCTTCCCTCCCACTCCCCCACTTACCCACTTACTCCCAAGGCGCCTGCAAACTTAAAGGGAGCGGAACCTGACGACTTTCTTGGAGGGTTGGAAAAAAAGTGGAGCTGGCAGGGATGTTTTGACTGGAAGCCCATCGATTGGCGGGATCACATCGGCGGCAAATTCAGGGAAAGGTTGAACAAGATTAGACATTTCGGCTTGGGGGTGACGGAGGGGTAAGGGCCAGGCAGGGTGAGGAAGGGGAGGGAGGGAGGGAGGGAGTGATATAAAGAGGTAAGTGAGGGGGAAGCAGGTTATTCGTTTTTTTTTTTTTTTTCTAATTTTATGCTTCTTATTTTCTCTCTTTTTTTTTTTTTGTGTGTGTGTGTGTGTATGTTCTTTGGTTTGTGATTGGCGATGAGTGGTTCTATTATTTTGTTCTGGTTGTTGTTCGCTTTATTCAGATTCCACATGCTTGTTCTTCTTGTTCTTCTTCATGTTCTTGTTGTTCTTGTTGTTCTTGTTCTTTCTGTTGTTGCTGTTGTTCTTGTTGTTGCTGTTGCTGCTGTTATTGTAGTTGCTTCTTCTTCTTCTCCCTCCTCCTCCTCCTCTTTCTTGGTGTGAAATTGCTGTTCACTGCTTCCATTTGTTAACGGCCTCTTCTTCTTCTTCTTCTTCTTCTTCTTGGTATTCATTGTGTCCACTTGCTCTTTACCACTCCTGGCGCCTTGGGTCAAGATGGCTTCTGGCTATCCTACCTTACCTTTCTCACCTCCCTCAACTCATGAACACCCTGCACCCCTAACGCACTGGACGGCGGGCGGAGGCGGGGCGGCCAGGGGCGTGGGACGTGGGGCGTGGCGTTCATGACTTCCGGGGGACGTGGGAGTGGCGGCGGAGGGGCGGTGGAGGGACGCGGAGGTGGTACTTAGGTGTCTGAAACATGACCGGCGAAGAGGAGAGGCCTCGAGGAGTGAACATTGTATCTGGGAACACTGCAGGACAGTATTCCCAAACGTTTCTCCTCCAACGTCTTATCTCTTAGAACTACCTTATTCTGAAACACTTCTGCGCTACACCCCGACAACTTTCAAGAGGCACTATTGAAAATTACACGGAATTTTATTTATTTATTTATTTATTTATCTATTTATTTTTTTTATGGAATTTTAAGGTCAGTCTTGAGAAACAGGCTAATCATTTTTGGGGTCTTAGAAAATAGTAATGATGGGAGACAGAGAGAAGCGTTTCAGAATACGGCCCTTACTTTTAGACTGTAGGGTTGTAGGGAATGTTACTGGGGTATTTTCATATTGTAGGGAAGGTTACTGTGTTAAACTTAATGGTTAATGTTGTTTTCTTTGGATGTCGATAGGAGTTACTGGGATTTTCTTAAGCTATTAGTCAAAGTTACAGGGGCTTTCTTAGGCTGATAATGGAGATTTCTGGGGTTTCTGGGGGCTGTGGTGTAGTTACTAGGATTTCCTTAGGTGAAAGTGGAGGTTACTTGTGTTTCTTAGACTTTGGTGAACGTTACTTGGGTTTTCGTGAACATTTTCGTGATTCTAGCGATTTCTGGAAGTATCACCCTTAAGAACACGACTAGTCATCTCTGTGGCCTTTGAAAATGGTACTGGTGAGAATGTTTGAGAATACGAGCCTACGAATGGTATGGCTGAGACACACTTGCTTGGGACCCACCACGTGACCTGCATTATTCATCTGAGAGGCCGTGATATTCCTTCCCTCAGTGTTAAGGCTTCCCTGTGTCCCGGCCTGAGCGATGATACCCTGGGGAGGAAAGGCTGTGGTGGTGGTAGTCGTTATGGCTTGTAATGGATTGGGTATTGCCGTGTGTGTGTGTGTGTGTGTGTGTGTGTGTGTGTGTGTGTGTGTGTGTGTGTGTGTGTGTGTGTGTGTGTGTGTGTGACTAATTCATAATTTTGTGACTGTTCTGTCGTTAGGAAAAAGATATTCAAGAAAATCTTGTGCATTTTTTTTTTATGGTAACTGGTGTTGTTGCTGGTGGTGGTGGTTGCTGGTGGTGGTGGTGGTGGTGGTGATAGTAGTAGTAGTAGTAGTAGTAGAGTCAGCAGCAACAACAGCAACAGGAGGTACATCAGTAACATTACAACAAACAGCAGAAGCAAAAACAGCACAAAAAAAAAGAAAAAAAAACAAAAACAATCAAAACAAGACTGACAACAGAAGCAGGGGCAGCAGTAACACTAAGAACAATACGAGAAGCAGCAATAACAGTAGTAATAACCATAGAAGCAGCAGTAATAGTAGTAGCAGGAGTAGTTCTGATAGTTGTAATAGTACTCATAGCAGCAGGGGTAGTGGCAGTAACAACAGTAACAACAACAACAACAGGAGCAGCAATGGTGGCGGCGCTATCAGGGGCTGGTTTGTTGTAATTCACAGTTTATTACCACAACAATAAGGGACTATAATGTAGGGATGATACACTGACAGTCAAGGCTCAGCGCAGTGAGTTATTGAGGCAACACTCGTAAAAAACATAACGCTATTAAAGGCCAGAAGTGGTGGTGTGGCAGAGGTGGTGGTGGTGGTGGTGGTGATGATGGTGGTAATAGCCGTTGTAATTATGTGGTGGTAGTAGTAGTAGTAGTAGTAGTAGTAGTAGTAGTAGTAGTAGTAGTAGAAGTAGTAGTAGCAGCAGTAGCAATTTATTTTAATGGTATTAGAGACATAATATCAGTGGTGGTGGTAGCAGTAGTAACTGTTGTTGTTGGTTTTAGTAGCTATGGCAGTCTCTATAAAAGAACTCGTAGAAGCAGGAGGAGGAGGAGGAGGAGGAGGAGGAGGAGGAGGAGGAGGAGGAGGAGGAGGAGGAGGAGGAGGAGGAGGAGGAGTATTAGCATTGTGCAATCCTCCGTGGGAGCATTAAATTACCTATGAATACGAAGCTGGATCGTAGGAGTAATAGCGACGTAATAGCCTGACGGTCGCGACCACGCCGGGCGAGGTTGTTATAACATTAACATTCTCCTCCTCCCTTGCCCCACGCGCCCTTACGTAACCCGAAGGTGAACATTTAATGAATTCTATTAGTTGGACAAAGAAACAAAGTCAACAGCGACGCCACCAAATGAAACGCTCTCGACCACAAATTGTTCCGCTATGGGCAATAATCTCAATTTCTAGACAATGGGCAGAGAAAGTATAGAGGAGGTGGAGGAGGAGGAGGATGAGGAGGAAGAGGAGGAGGAGGAAGAGACTCGCTCCTCATCCCGTCTAACTCTTTAATGGCCCATACAGATAATACAGGATATGTTTTCGCCCTGTTTCCCCGTCCTACATACAAGGCCGACTGATTGACCAATTTTAAGATAATGAAACGAGTAATGGCTGCCGTGAATCAATGTGTATCAATGGAGGAAAATTCAACCGTTGCCTCCACCTCCCCAACTGTAGGGGACGGCGTACGAACACGGCCAACACACTCCATTATGACCCGACGCTGTTTTTTCCCGCCAAACGCCAACAAACTTCGCCTCACAACCCTGGCCTGCCTTTCAACATGACCTGAACATGGGCGTGGAGTGGATGGGCCCCGCAGCGTGTGTATGGCCGCGGCGGAGAAAATTAAACCTCAGTGTAATGTATGTCAGACGCGCCCCGGGCCTCCAAATGAGGAACAGGAGGCTGGGTGCCAGTACTCGTCATCCAGAGTATTTCCGTGTGCTCCAAGGCGCCCTCCGTTACCGCCACCGCTTCGCCACCGCCGCAGCCACATCACCTGGACCCGCGATAAAAGGTGACACGCCCCTACCCACCCCAGTGACACCCGTGGGCGGCCTGTCTGGGCGTGGGTGTAGGGGTGTAGAGGAAGCCGCCCTCGCCCCCCACTCACACACAGGCCGGCGTGAGAGAGAGAGAGAGAGAGAGAGAGAGAGAGAGAGAGAGAGAGAGAGAGAGAGAGAGAGAGAGAGAGAGAGAGAGAGAGAGAGAGAGAATATTACGGTATATGGAATTATATAGAGGAAAAAGACCACACACACACACACACACACACACACACACACACACACACACTCCTTTCTATTCCTCCAACAGGGTGGTCTGTTAGTCACTAAACCTTCGCAGCAAATACAAGTAAACAACAGAGAGAGAGAGAGAGAGAGAGAGAGAGAGAGAGAGAGAGAGAGAGAGAGAGAGAGAGAGAGAGAGAGAGAGAGAATGTTTATTTTATGGAAAGTCAAGACAGACAGGCCTACAGTGGCTAATGGTCCCCCGCCAGCAGAGCACCGCCGCGCCGCTCCTGCCTCCGCTGCACGCCCTGCCTCTCCTCACTTATTCATCACCTAAGTGCGAGTTCTCATCCGACTCAGTTTCTCCTCGGACGACGGTAATGAACTCAGAATCTATTATTTACCCAAGATTGCAGGTTCAGCAGGGAGGGCGGGAGAGGCAGGAGTAGGGAGATGGTGTGTGAGAGAGAGAGAGAGAGAGAGAGGGTGAGAGCAGGAGGGTGTGAGAGCGAGCAGTGCCACCGGAGCGAACTGTCACTACACACATCAGCGAGATGACAATTGTGAGTTCCTCTTTCCGCCTCCTGTTGGTGGGATGGAAGCAGCGACGACTGACCTCTGCCGGCTCTCCTCTCCTTTCCTCTCTCTCTCTCTCTCTCTCTCTCTCTCTCTCTCCTCTCTCTCTCTCTCTCTCTCTCTCTCTCTCTCTCTGTTCCACTTCAGCCTAGTAGGTCAATCAGCAAATTGTGGAAACCCGGCCAACAATCATAACTTATTATTTCCAGGACTTGTTGCAAAATTTTCCTCAATCACGATGACATGTTAGAGCACCGTCTTTCTGAAACCTCACCTTGCCATCTCTCTCTTACAACAGGCTGTACTAGAGATTATTATAGTTTTTCAATGGTGTTTTCATGATGCAATTGATAGTTTAACGAGAATTCTATATCGTCAGTAGCAAACAGAGCGATGGGAGGAACTCGATTAGTCATCACTGTGGCCTTTCAAATTAATCCCTATGAGAGCCCAAAGAGTTTCAGAATACAGGCCATGAGTTTCTCCTTCGCTGATCTTTAAGTCCTTGGCAAGTGCGTTTAGAATATCCATAAAAGACAACTCAACGCATTCTCGTGTTTGTTGATGCCGTTGTCTTACCTGTCGTTTATTAGTTCATTATACTTTATGACTAGTGATTAGGAAGGTTAGTGATTATAATGATTTACGTGATTCTGATATAACAATGTTGATGAGGTCTTGGTGAATGGATGTCAAATGGTTGTCACTTCTTCATTCCTATTCCTCCAATGTTCTCGAGTCACGGAATTATTGGCTTGTGGACAGTAACGAGGCAACATCACGGGACAGACTTTGGAAGAGGAGGGAAGTTCGCGTGGCACTCCAGACCTCAATGGATCACACAAGATTCAATAACTTTCTTAAAAGGACGCGATGTAAGTGGCCGTGAGGAGAGACGATCATTTGTGTCTGTGTGTATTCGTCGTTTAAAAGTTCATCTTCCTGTTAATTTATCTCTACTGGCATATAAAGTTGTTTATTTATCTGTCGTTTTATCTTGGTATACAAAATTTCTCTATCTGTTAATCTATCAACACAAAAAGCTGGTTATTTATTCTAGTATATAGAAGTGTTTATCTAATAATCTATCATTAAGTACAAAGACATCTACCTATCTATTAATCTATCACTATTATTAAATGAAAGTGCAGATCTATCCATTAATTTCAAAATAATGTTACAGAAAATAGTCTTTCTCTTAATTGATCTATCCTGTCATACAAACCGTTCTATCTACTAATTTCTCTATCCTGACACACAAGACTGCCTATCAATCAGTCCATCAATCATTCTATCCATATACTTATCTATCTACATACCTATCTATCTTTCTATCCATATTATCTATCTATCATTTACCAATCGATCAATCCTTCCCCAGTACGAGGTCAGCTTCTCGTCTCATGCTGGCAGCGTTAACGTGCGGCGCATCGTCCTTCACATTACGTAATATTCCGCTAAATGCTCTTGAGGGGACGGAGAACCTGATGTGTGGGCGTCTGGGTCTCGGATGCTCGTTCACGGCTGTTTACCCCGCCACCCAAGGGCTCCGCAGCACACGTCGGCAGAAGCCTTTCACGGGCGCCCGCCGAGCCAGTGATTTGGAGGTATTTACTCTCGGCTGGCGGGTGAGACGCGTCTTTTGAGAACGTCTTACAGTTTTGAGGGAAACGAGATGAGAGGGCCGCCTGTCTCATCTTGCTGAGAGCTCCACGACGTCCCTCTCTCTCTCTCTCTCTCTCTCTCTCCTCTCCTCTCTCTCTCTCTCTCTCCTCTCTCTCTCTCTCTCTCTCTCTCTCTCTCTCTCTTCCTCTATCTCTCTCGCTCTCTCCCTCCGGCGGGCACTGGTGGGGGGGTGCTCTGTGCCTCCACCCACCCCCTTAACTCCCCCTCCTTCCGCTCCCCGCCCCCACTTCCTCAGTGCTGCTGCCGTTATTCCGATGCCTGACTCCACTGTAGCTGCCACACCGCCACCACCACCACCACCACTACCACCACCACTGTTAATCTTTACTGTTATGGGGTTATGGATGTTGTTGTTAGGTGGTTTTTTTTTTTTTTATGGCGGTGGTGGTGGTGTTGATTACTGGTGTTTCACTATCATTAATGTTATTGTTACTATTATTATTATTATTATTACTATTATTATTATTATTATTATTATTATTACTATTCTCATCATCATCATTATTCATTATCATCCATTCTAATCATCATCGTAACTGTTATTATTATTATTATTATTATTATTATTATTATTATTATTATTATTATCATTATTATTATTATTATCATTATTATTATTATCATTATTATAATCAGCAGTACCGTCTTTATTGTTACTAACCTTCTTATTATTATTGTCATTATTATCATTACTACTACTACTACTATTACCATTATCATTATCATTATTATTATTATTATTATTATTATTATTATTATTATTAACATAAACATCATCCTCATCATCATCATCAACAATATCATTATCAAAATAACAGGAACTGTCCCCCTCTTCCACATTTATATCCTTTACTTGTAATCTAAACTGGAAAGTTCACATATGATCTCTAGCTAAAACAACTTTTATAAAGTTAGGCTTTCTGAGTCGTCTCCGCCAGTTTTTCTCACTCCCGCACCTGCTAACTCTGTACAAGGGCCTTATCCGTCCATGTATGGAGTATGCTTTACATATCTGAGGGGGTTCCACCCATACGGTTTTTTTTTAGACAGGGTGGAATCAAAAGCTTTTCGTCTTATCAATTCCTCTCGTCTAACAGACTATCTTCAGGCTCTTTCTGATCGACGCAATGTTGCATCTCTTGCTATTTTCTGCCGCTATTTTCATGCTAACTGCTCTTCTGATCTTGCTAACTGCGTACCTCCCTTCCTCCCGCGGCCTCGCTGCACAAGACTTTCTTCTTTCTCTCACCCCTATTCTGTCCACCTCTCTAGCGCAAGAGTTAACCAGTATTCTCAATCATTCATCCCTTTCTCTGGAACTCCCCTGCCTGCTTCTGTATTTCCATCTTCCTCTGACTTGAATTCTTTGAAGAGGGAGGTTCCAAGACACTTATCCTGTACTTTTTAACGAACGCTTTCGACTCTGTACGGGGAGCGGCACCTCAGTGAGCCTTTTTTTTTAAATTTTATTTTGGTTGCTCTTGACAAATGCTGTTCATCCTGTACAGGTATGCCTTTTTTTTTTTATATATCACTAAGTTGCCGTTTTTATTCTAAATTATGACGCTTTTGAACTTCAAGAGTTTGAGATGCAATGGCAACTAATATTTTATGTACTGGAATAAAGCAGAACTTTCGCTTCGTTTCACTTTCTTTGGTTTATTTCAAGACTCTCCCTGTTCAAATCAGTGAACAATTTCTTCCGAGTCCTCTGAGATTTCTGAAATCAAGATGAAGTTTTCTCCTAATATTGGACGGTGTCCGTGTTCCTCGTTTATCTTTAGAGTCCCAGTTGAATTTCTTTTCATTATTTTCGAGACAAGTAAATAGTTCTGAAAATATTCTATCTGCCTCACTCACTCCTCGATATTGATTTCCTCCGTGACTCTTTGTGAACATGATAAAATAAGACTTTGTAATGTGACTGGAAGAAATTTGTTCTGAAATAGTGATAGATGGCTCGAATAGACTCAGTAATTTGGTTAAGTGCAGAATATATGGCAAGCTTTAAAAGAAGTGGTTTCTGAAATAGTAACAGATGACTGGAATCGCCTTAGTAATTTGTAAGGTGGAGACCATATGATAAACTTTAACATATTAGATAAACTGATAAATAGGCATGATATGTTTATACTGAGACTGCTACTTGCAAACCTACTGGCGCATTGCAGCTTCCCTTAAGTTCCTGCGTTCATTCGTTCATGATTATTGGTGTATCGTGTACAGAGAATATCTGAAAGAAATCTTGTAGTTGTCTCGTTAATTCCTCACTCGTGTGAAGTTTTTGTTGTCTCCTAGTGCGCTACAAAGACCAGATACAAAGGTCCATTATTTTTTGTTTTGTTTTTTTGTTTTTTGTTTTCTCAATTGGCTGGTTCATTGTGTGAAGACCGTCCATGGCTGAGTGCGTCCTACATAATGGGTCCTCTCGTAGTTGGTTGTAGTGTGAAGTTAAAAGTGATGATTTTTAAGAAAAATTCGAATGTATTTGATAATAAGGTCACGGGACGAATAATGACACCTTCTCTCTCTCTCTCTCTCTCTCTCTCTCTCTCTCTCTCTCTCTCTCTCTCTCTCTCTCTCTCTCTCTCTCTCTCTCTCTATTTCTCATGCAGCATTATTACCGCTGCATTTGCTCGTGATTCAAGGATCCCTCCCTTGCGTTATGCACTGGGAATATAAATGAGCTAATCTGTTACTCGTATGAACGTCGCCTCCTACGCCCTTCCAAACATCCACTGATGTATCAAGTTCTCCTGGGGCCTTTCTTCGCTTCGTATTCCTATTTTTAATGCTAGACTCTACTTTGTCTTTTATTCTTATCTGTACTGTATTGCCCATTACTAATATAATTATTGTTAGGCTGTGATTTCTTGTCCACAAGTTTTTCAATTTTATTTTAACAATCTGGTGTTTCCTGCTGCTTTCAACAACTTTGCCGCTTCCACCTTGTTAAAGGCTATTTGTGGTTTCACTAAAATCAGTGTTTTATGAACCGCAGCCCATTCCTAATAACATGTTTCTACGTAATCAATTGTCTTTTTATTCTTTCCCCTTTGTCTTTTGTTAATAAGTGTGCTTAGTTTTCCCGTCTCATTGATGTATATCAATTCTCATTTATATTTCTTTTGTTCCTCTTCTTCACAATAATATTTTTAAAAGGTTTACTTTCTTTGTGAGGATTTTTCTATTTCACTAGAGTGTTGTTAAGCTGGACTTTAAAAAATCAGCTTCGTTGGAATTTTTTGGGTTGGAATCTGTATGACCAAGTTTTCTTTCTGACAAGTTGACAACTAACTTCATCTTTTATATTAACTGCTTTGACTCTGTGCCCTCAGTTGGCCACATCCTACACATAATTTTTTTTATTAGTAATACTAAATACATCAATAATGTCTTCTGTATATGTAATACTTTTAAATTTTATTTTGTGATTTATGAAGACTACAAAATACATTTACAAACTCTCTCTCTCTCTCTCTCTCTCTCTCTCTCTCTCTCTCTCTCTCTCTCTCTCTCTCTCTCTCTCTCTCTCTCTCTCTCTCTCTTATAAATGAATAAGCCTTGTGCCACACTCCTATGAAATTTGCCATCATTTTGTTAAGCTCATTTTCTCCCTTACTCAAGTGTGATGACCAGTGCTTCTTTTCACCACAACACCACACTAGTACAATGCATCTAATGCTTTCTTGATCTTGATATCATCGTAAAATTCTTTCCTCATCTGATGCGGTGCCTAAGGCCTATATACCTGAATGGTTTTGAGTGTCTGTATGTTGTTTGATTTACGCATCATTCAAATGCTGCAAATCTTCGATAACTAACAGATCTTGTACTGTTCTTTTGCAGCTACAAGTGAGTGGCGTTTTTTGTGCTACTTCAGGTTCTTTCCTCGTCTCAGCGCTTCCCTGAGTCTAAGAATAGTTCGTTTCATATTTTTTATTTTCTATTTTCTAAGTTGCTTAACTTCCAGCAGACTTCTGACGCTTTAATGAGATATTCACGGCATTCATGGACTTGGGCTCGTTAATACCCAGCACTAACTAGCTTCCTCAGCCTCAGCGGCACACCAAGTTATACACTCAGTTTTTGGTTCATGTTTTTTTTATGCATATATAAATTTAGCAGAAAGTAATTCAGGCTTCCACGCGCTCTAACAGTGTATTAAAACAAAATGTCCATCACGGACCGTCGGCTCGATGGACCGTGGCTATATATAGTATTGTAGCACATTAGCATGCTACAGTATATATTACAATAAGTAACAAACGTCTATTTACTTACTAACCCCAGCACGAGTACCAATGTGGTTGAAGATTACAGCTGCTGTAATGGTGATTTATCAAGGGTACCAGACACAATACTGGACATGTTCACCGTGAGAGAGTCGTGACAGTTGTCCGATCTCTCCGCCATAAAATTTCTAGTTTCTGTTCACAACTCAAAAGAACAGAATCAGCTCTCAGACAAGGAGCCGTCAGTGGGTGGCACTTCTCACAAGCAAACACGTAACAATGGAACACTCAACATCTGCCACCAGAATGTGACAACGCCCCACTGTTAACTGCAGCTGCTATGTATTTCATGCCACCCAAGCAAAACTTACCATGCCTTCTCAGTCTAGTTCTCTTAGTCTTGTCAGTTCTTCTGTCTACCACTCGCATAGATTCCCTGCATTCCCATTCACTGCTAAACTATCATGAGTAACTTTGTATCACGCTGCACATTTCTACCGCCTTGAAGTGTGTGTCCCTGTGTACTTCCGCATTCCCCATTTGTTTTGCACGCCGCTGATGAAAACGGCACTTATCATCCCTAGGTGGCCATTCCGTTCCTGCAATAGTCCATGCATTACTATTAGTTAGGAGGTGGGCAGGGCACGAGACTTACGATACATCAGGGCCGTTGTACTAGTAACTGACACAATAATCATCTCATGCAGGTATACAAGCACCATGAAGCACACAGATGTATTATGTACGTATACACGAAGCATACTTCACCCCCCAGAAAGGTGTGGTCTACCTGCGCCAAAGAACACGAGGGAGAAAGAAAAAACGAAACTGAGAGGATCAAGAACGCAATAATGTGGATAGGTGTGTTACGTCTTTCATTTCTTCACTTAATATCTTTAGATTGAGGAGGAGGAGGAGCAGGAGAAAATAGAAAAGAAAGAAATTGCCGTAAGAGGTAGCAAAAGAAGAAGAATATTACAAAGAATAAGCGGAAGAGGAGGAGAAGGAGGAGGAGGAGGAGGAGGAGGAGGAGGAGGAGAGAAAGAGACGAGGGATAAGAAAGAATAGAAAAAAAACAGTAACAAGTTGACAACAAGGGCGAAGAATATGGAAAGAATCGACAAGAGAAGAGCAAGAAAGAGAACACACAGAGAGAGAGAGAGAGAGAGAGAGAGAGAGAGAGAGAGAGAGAGAGAGAGAGAGAGAGAGAGAGAGAGAGAGAGAGAGAGAGAGAGAGAGAGAGAGAGAGAGAAACGGCATTAGAAAGAATAAGAATGATATTTCTTCACGCCACCACAAAAAAAAGACTGGAAAAGGCAATAACAAGACGAGCATGAAGACAACACAAAAGAAAAAAAGAAAAGAGAAGAGAAGAAAGAGGAGGAAAACAGCAATGGAAAGAATAAAGACCATGCTTTCCCTCAATAGCACCCTACTGCTTCCCTAGAATAAGAAAGAAGACAAGAACGAGGAGGAGGAGGTGGAGGAGGAGGACTACGAAAATAACAGAAAAGAAGAAAGAGAAAAAGGAAGAGAAGGTGAGAGGAAGAATAAAAAGGAAGACCAAACACCAACAGATCTTGAGGTTCTTACTATAGGGTTTTTATGTAAGTATTCTACACTAACTATTGGTAGAAAAGAGGAGGAGGAGGAGGAGAACGTGATGGCTGAAGAAAAGGATTAAAAAAAAAAAAAAGACAGAAGCAAAGGAGAAACAGAAGAACAATAATAAGAAGAATAAAAATGACACTTTCTCCCCCATCAGAACGAAAACCGTACCCTAACACGCCCCCGCTCCCCCTCCCCCCTCCAAAAAAAAAAAAAAAGGAAAACCAAACATCGAAACAAACAAAAACGAGAGAAAATAAAAGCAAATTAAAAAGGAAAAAAAAAAAAATACTGCAAGACAAGATCAAACCTCCCTCCTTCAACACCACCACCACCACCACCACCAACAACAGCAACAACAGCAACAACAACACCAACAGCAACGACAGCAGCATCAGGCGACAAATTCCTGAGACAGACGAGGCGCGGAATCTGGAAATGGTCAGTGTGTTATGTTTGGGTTTTTGAGCGAAGGCGCGGCGAGGGAGAACCACTTGGTCTTGTTCCATGTTTATTTCCCGCGGCGATTTTCTGCATGTTCCCTTGACTGAAGAGCGATTTCCTGCCCTAACGCGTCTGTTCCTCTCTCTCTCTCTCTCTCTCTCTCTCTCTCTCTCTCTCTCTCTGAGGCGTTTAGTTCATCTCTTTCTATTTCTTTGTCTTAACTTTGTTCTCTATAGCTTTTTTTTTTTGAACGAGATAGCATTTTACATATTCTCTCTCTCTCTCTCTCTCTCTCTCTCTCTCTCTCTCTCTCTCTCTCTCTCTCTCTCTCTCTCTCTCTCTCTCATGGACAACTGTGGAGGGTAGAAAATTAAGGAAAAAAAAGCAAACAAATGTAAAAAAGAAAAACAGAGAAGAAGAAGAGAAAGGAAACGAAGAGAAAGAGAGAGAAAGGAAAAGAAGGAAAGGGGGCAGGTGCAGATGAGAAGGAAGAGGAGGAGGAGGAGGAGGAGGAGTAGGAGGAGGAATGGGATATGGTTAAGGAGGGAAAGGGAAGGAGGTGGACGATGGAAGGGAGGAAACAAAGAAGGGAAGAAGGGAAGAAGATAAGCTAAAGGAAAAAGAATTGGGAAAGAAAGAAAGGATGGTTTTGGAGGAGAAAGGAGTGGAAAAATGGAAGGAAAACAATTCATGGAGGGGAAGAAGGAATAAAGAGGGAATGAGATGGAACGGAGGACAAGAAGGAAAGGAACAAACAGAAAGAAGAAAAGAAAGAAAAGAATAAAAGAAGGAGTTATGAAACAGGAATGTAATAAACAGATAAAAGGAGAAAGAAAAAAGAATAAAGGAAAAGAGAGAGAGAGAGAGAGAGAGAGAGAGAGAGAGAGAGAGAGAGAGAGAGAGAGAGAGAGGAGAGAGAGAGAGAGAGAGAGAGAGATTCAAATTATGCATAAAGGCAAGTGAAGGAAGGGCAAGGCAGGGATGGGGAGAAGAGGGAAGAGAAGGTAAGGAAAATAAAGATACAAATAACTGAAAAGACAAATAAAAGGAGAGAAGAAAGGAAAATAAATGTAAGGTGGAGAAAGGAATGAAGGGGAGATTAACTAGCAAGAGGGAAAAAGACAAAAAAAATAAAAAAATAAATAAATAAAGGTTGGAGAAGAAAGAGAGGAAAAGAACAAAACAAGAAAACCAAAAACGAGGCAAGGGGAGAGAGAGAGAGAGAGAGAGAGAGAGAGGAGAGAGAGAGAGAGAGAGAGAGAGAGAGAGAGAGAGAGAGAGAGAGAGAGAGAGAGAGAGAGAGAAAGAAAGATCAAATTATACCATATATTTTTCCTTCTCCTTTTCCTTTCTTCTTTTTTTCTTTTTTGTCTGCTCTACCTTTTAACTTTTTACTTTTCTCTTTTCTCTTCTTTTATTTTCTTTTTTTCCCTTCCTTCATTTCTCAGGACTAATCAAACGTGTGTTCCCTGTTATTTGTTTGTCCCGAGCTCTCTCTCTCTCTCTCTCTCTCTCTCTCTCTCTCTCTCTCTCTCTCTCTCTCTCTCTCTCTCTCTCTCTACCACTAGTACTGTCTCCCCTTCCCTCCATCCCCGCCTACATAGGGAAGAGACAAGGGAGGGGGGAGGGGGAGGAGGAAAAACAGCCTGTCCACCGTGACTCCACCATTCCCTCCCCACCTCCCCCTCCCTCTCCCCGCACTTGTCTTCCCTCCCTCATTCCTTTCTCTCTCCTCTCTCTCTCTCTCTCTCTCTCTCTCTCTCTCTCTCTCTCTCTCTCTCTCTCTCTCTCTCTCTCTTCCTTACATGTTCTCTTCCTCTCACCTTAATCTCAGCCTTGCACTTCAATGCCTGTTGTTGTTGTTGTTGTTGTTGTTGTTGTTGTTGTTGTTGTTGCTGTTGTTGACCGTTCTTCCTTCTCGTCCGTTAATTTTTAACATTACTAGTTGCTATTTGTATTATTGTTGCTGTTACCATTAATATTATTATTATTATTATTATTATTATTAGTAGTAGTAGTAGTAGTAGTAGTAGTAGTAGTAGTAGTAGTAAGACCATTATTATTATTATTATTAATGTTGTTGTTGTTGTTGCAACTGCTGTTGCTGCTGCTAATGTTGCTGATGTTGTTGTTATAACTATCATATATATATATATATATATATATATATATATATATATATATATATATATATATATATATATATATATATATATATATATATATATATATATATATATATATATATATATATATATATATATATATATATATAGATAGATAGATAGATAGATAGATAGATAGATAGATAGATAGATAGATAGATAGATAGATAGATAGATAGATAGATAGATAGATAGGTGCACAGACAGATAGACAGATAGATAGATAGATAAATAGATAGATAGATAGATAGATAGATAATGTATAGATATATAGACAGACAGACATATAGATAAAAACAAAAGCAAGAACAGCAGCAGCAGCTTCCACCACCAGCAACACCACCACCGAAATAACAACAACAACAACAACAACAACAACAACAACAACAACGTCATCATATTCATAATCATTATCACAAAAGTAATAATAATAATAATAATAATAATAATAATAATAATAATAATAATAATAATAATAATAATAATAATTAATAACAATAATAATGCATTAAAAAATTACACGACGATCATATAAACATTTTCCAAACACACAATTACACGTGATAATGGTTCAGTGTGAGGACTTAATACATTTCTGTGTAACTATTATGTCCATTTTTTTTCTGTCTCTCGTGTCAGCAAACCTGTCTATTAGGAGTACCAAAGAAAAAACAAAGGATTGATTTTTTTTTATATCTGTCTTTATTGTAAAAATCCTAATTGTGTGTAATGAAAGCTTTGCCAGGTTGTAAAATAATACTAGTAATTAATATGATTATATTAATATTAATAATAATAATGATAGTAGCAATAGTAGTTGTAGCAAGCGGTAGTAGTAGTAGTAGTAGTAGTAGTAGTAGTAGTAGTAGTAGTAGTAGTAGTAGTAGTAGTAGTAGTAGTAGCGGTAGTAGTAGTAGTAGTAGTAGTAGTAGTAAGTTTATTTTCACTCAAAGATGTGGACAATATAACCTAAAAAATACACTATGTAAAATAAATAGATAAATAATTTTTTTTTAAATCATAAAAAAAAAAAAAATTGTAAAGACTTGAATAACGTATGCAAAAACAACAATACAACATGAATAACGTAAAAATTCAACATCCTCGTCCTCCACAATGTATCACAACTACAAATCCTCCCTGCATGCTTGGAATTGCCTCGGAACTGTCAACTTGAACGCTGCAATAAAAAAAAAAAAAAAAAAAAAAAAAAATCCGGCTGAAGTTTTCCTCTCACTCTTTAGTAATTACTGTGTGTGTGTGTGTGTGTGTGTGTGTGTGTGTGTGTGTGTGTGTGTGTGTGTGTGTATGTGTGTGTGTGTGTGTGTATGTGTGTGTGTGTGTGTGTGTGTGTGTGTGTGTGTGTGTGTGTGTGTGTGTGTGTGACCTTGAACTGGTGCTGTGGCTGCGGCAGTCCGTGGAATAGACCATCCATCTGGCTGTCACACGACGAGGAGATCTGTGTGTGTGTGTGTGTGTGTGTGTGTGTGTGTGTGTGTGTGTGTGTGTGTGTGTGTGTGTGTGTGTGTGTGTGTGTGTGTGTGTGTGGGACTGAAAGGAGGCTAGGATGGGAGTTGAGGACTAATGA
>NC_087154.1:8450000-8462500 GCF_035594125.1 Scylla paramamosain
ACAGGTGGGGAGCCGTATGCCTTGCTCACTGACCAAACTCTGCTAGCTTCGGCCAGTTCAGGTTAGCTTGAGTCACGACGCAGCTGCCCTGAGTTGCCATAAGCCGCAAGTGTAAGTATTGTGACTCACACTCTTCATAATAAGTAAATTGCTGGGAATGTGATCTATGAAAAGTAGTTAAAATTCGCGACAACATAGTTGGGTGGTAAGACGTTATGGGGTGAAAACAGAAGCAATATTCAGGAAGTCTACAAACTACGTGATTGGAGTGAGATATGGCAGATGTCCTTCAACGTGGATGAATGCAAAGTTATACATACTGGTGATTATATATATATACTCGTATATATATATATATATATATATATATATATATATATATATATATATATATATATATATATATATATATATATATATATATATATATATATATATATATATATATATATATATATATATATATATGAATATACATGAATATGAAATACTAAATGCGCAATCGAGAACTCGGTAATGCTGAAGACCTTGAAGTAATCACTGGCAGTCCTCTAAAAATAAGCGATCGATGTGCATGCAGCGGCAAGGTGAAATCCAAACATGTAATATTTCACTTTATGAAATTTTGATCATAAATCGCAACAGGTAATAAAGAGACTGTACAGAACTGAGGCCACTCCTGCGATACGTGGTACAATTCTGGTCAACAAATAACGTACAAGATCAAAAGCTTATTTGAAGGATTAGTAAAGGGAGCCACAAAACAAATCAATACGTTGCGTAATTTTTCATGAGGAAAGATTGAAGCGATTAGACACGTTCTCTCTCCCTACACGCTTCGGAGGATCAGACGGGACCTCAATGATACAGAATACGAAATTAATTATGTATGATAGATTATGAGAAAATAAATTCAGATAAATAACACGACAATAACAAGAAAAAACGACACAAGGTCGTCATGCATTCTAGAACAGGATCAAACACACACACACACACACACACACACACACACACACACATCACTGTATTTCGCATAGTCTAACATTTCATTTACACACAATTATAAAACCTCCATCCCTGCCATCACCGACACACATCCCAACACATCACACCACATCACCACATCATGAACATCACTCCTCACAACCACAGCGCTCACCGCCTTCATCACCGCCACCTCATCCCCGTCGTTACCACTACCTATCACAATTTCACCATCACCATCACTATCATCACCTAATCACTCTCAATCACCCTTCACCCCTTCATCAGGAACCTCTTCCCTCATCAGCACACATCACCACCGCCCCTCTCTACTCATCCCTGGCGCTGGTCAAGGCGGTGGTGGATGTGATAGTGCTTGGCGCCACACTAATTATACAAAGCTTATTGGCGTCTAATCGACCATTAAACACTGGACGCTGCACACATGACGACGTAAATCATTGCTATCGGGTCGCCTCGCCTTACTCTTGCCTCGCTTACTCCGTCCATCCCTGAATGGTTCCTCCTCTCTTCCTCAAGGGGGTTAAGTAAGCGAGATGCCCGTGTTTTCTTTCATTTCCTTAACCGTGATTGGTGCAATATTGTTTTCTTTCATTTGCTTAACCGTGATTGGTGTAATATTGTTTTCTTTCATTTGCTTAACCGTGATTGGTGTAATATTGTTTTCTTTCATTTGCTTAACCGTGATTGGTGTAATATGAGCATAGAAGTGTTGTCGATATTATGTGAGGAAAGGTTGAAGTGATACGGGTGTGTGGTGTGAAAGGCATATGATGTGTTATTATGACCTGTATCCTTATCTCTCTCTCTCTCTCTCTCTCTCTCTCTCTTCTCTCTCTCTCTCTCTCTCTCTCTCTCTCTCATCAGGGCCATTTTCAGAGGTCACAGGTTTTATCAGTCGGGTTCTCTTGAGCATTTTTCGTCAATGGTGCAGAAACTTTCTTAAACTCTCTAGAATTACACACACACAAAAAAAGTATCAAAATTTCTATCATTAGTACCGATAGACGACGAAAAGTTAAATATTATGGGGGTAAGATTGAAAATTATGAAGTACAGTGGATCTTAATCGGTGCATAATTGGCGTGAAACATTTTGGTCCACATTTTGAAGTTTCATGAAGTATTAAGTGTTCGAGTAGCACATGATGATGCTGTTGCCAGGCAATGATTTTGTTCGGTAGGGTTCTGTTCACGACGTGTTTCGGACCTTTCGAGTCGGCCACATCCAGGCATACCAACCCTCACGCAGCACCTGACTGACTGTGTTCGGTAAGCATTGGAGTCCTGATCATCGAAACTTTAAGATCTAACAACAACAACAACAACAACAACAACAAAAACAACATCAACAGCAAAAAGACCGGGAGAACGCGGGGCAGGAAGGCAAGGAAGAGCAAAAAGTGATGGATCATTCCGTGAGGGAGGAGAGCTACAGACTGGATGATGTTTAGAAAGCAGAATGTGTGGGAGAGTTCATTGATCCTCGATGAAAGTGGAAAGTTGAAGACAAAACAAAGAAGGTTGTCCCTGGTCAGTGTTTGGTGCGGTAAAGTTTCAGCAGGGCATGGATGCATGAATCATCATAAAGAGTAATACAGTATACAATGCACCTTTAACTAAGTCGTCTTAAGGTAGACTTTATACTTTAACTGTGCATTAATTTATATATGCTACAAAAGGAAACAGCGTTTTAGTTTATTCTTAATACTTGCTTTATTCTTAAAACCTCAGGACACAGAATCTTACTTTTTTTTCTCTTTCTTATACAAATTACCTTCCTAAAATACTGTAAGTTTCAGATTCACTTTGACCTACGTTTCTCGTCTATCAATCATTAAACCTCATTACGTCGAATGCTAACAATTTTCAATGCAATTTCTCTTTACTTACTGATCTATTTATTCTTTAAGTTTTAGATCAACTTTCAGTGATGGCGGCGGCGTGTGAGGTGCGCGCCTACAGACTGAAGGAATGGCAGCGGGACAGGGTTGGGAAATACTTATGAAAGACGTGGTATGGGTGAGAACAGGGAAGGCTGTAGAGCAATGTGCTACGACAGGTGGATGAGTGGGTGGAGAGGAATGCTGGGAGCCGCTGGAAGGTGGCTGAGGCTTGTGGAGGGAGGAACGAAGACCTGTGAACTATGTGGAAGGGAGAGAACATAAGAGGAAGAGATCAAAAGAGAACGTAAAAGGAAAAGACAGAAAGATATAGATACATAATGTAAAATGAGAAGAGAGACAGATAGAGAGAGAAAAAAAAGAAAGAATGAGAAGACCGCAGGATAACAAGTGTGTGTGTGTGTGTGTGTGTGTGTGTGTGTGTGTGTGTGTGTGTGTGTGTGTGCCCGCGCGCGCCTGGAATGGCATAGCTGGGGACTCTTCCATCATGGCCGCGGGGCTGAAGGGAGTTCCGGGAGGGTACAGACGAGGCGCTGGAGATTTAGATATACAGAAATGAGCCTCCCTTGCCTCCTCCTCCTCCTCCTCCTCTTTTTCTTACTTTTCATCTTTATCTTCCTTTCTTCTTTCTTCCCTTATCGACTCTCTCTCCTTGTTCTTGTTCTTTTTGCTCTTCCTCTTCCTTTCTTCCTCTCCTTTTCTCCTCCTCCTCTTCTTCTTTCTCCTCCCTCCTCCTCTTCCTCCTCCTCCACGTCAAATACAAATATAGTTTGAGATACGTAGAAATGATAGTTTGAAAGGTAGATAGATAGACAGATAGATGAACAGAAAGGAAAGGCAGGTATAGATAGATAGATAGCAAATACATAGGGTGACAGACAGACACACACACACACACACACACACACACACACACACACACACACACACACACACACACACACGCAGATTCTTCATCCACTACACCAGATCTACTCGTATATATGCAAATTGGTATATGCCGTTACAATTATCCTCAACCGTGGTGACAACAACAACAACAACAACAACAACAACAACAAGAGATTAAGAAGAAGAAGAAGAAGAAGAAGAAGAAGAAGAAGAAGAAGAAGAAGAAGAAGAAGAAGAAAGAAAAAAAGAAGAAAAAGGTGGTGGTGGTGGTGGTGGTGGTTGCTGCTGTTGCTGCTGATGCTGATGATGATGATGACAGTAACACCTACATCCCACAGAATACCTCGACAAACAAACCACTGCTACTACAAAATCGTATACACTCTAACACTCAAGACAAGAGCAAGGCGGGCTATGACAAACACACAGACAGGCAGACAGACAGGCAGACAGACAGACACTCAGACATTCAATAATCACTCGAGAAAAACTGATACTGATACAAAATACTAAAATACATACAAGTGTAATGAGACTATCAGCAATTACCATCCAGAGAAATGAACTAGAGCAACCTGGACTAAACACCCACACACTTCCAGAGGCACCGCACGGGAGCTAAGATATTTATTACGTGTTTAATGCGCGTGGGAACTTGTGATTAGGTGAGGTATTAGCAGAGGAAAGTTTGGGATGAGGATTTTACGTCTTTTTCTGCCTCTCTCTCTCTCTCTCTCTCTCTCTCTCCTCTCTCTCTCTCTCTCTCTCTCTCTCTTCCTCTCTAAGTTTGGTTTTCTTTATGTTTTCTTCCGTTGACACACACACAGCCACACACACACACACACACACACACACACACACACACACACACACACACACACACACACACACACACACATAGAGGACAAAAGAATGAGACCTCCACAGAAAACAACAACAACAACAACAAAAACTAATAAATATTTATACCTGGAACTTGGAAATCTCTTCTCATTAAGCTTAGTAAGTGCAACACGTCCTTTTGGTCTTTATCTGTTTACACTTCATCCTGTGGTCATTTCCTCTCTTGCGTAATTGTTTTATTCACGTGTCTCCTATATATAAAAAATAAATAAATAAATAACAAGAAAATTTAGACGAACGAAAAGAAATGGGGATAATGATGGTATGGTCGGATTTCCTCGGCATCATTCACTGTTACTTCCACGTGTCCACCATTCTTGACACGGTAACATTTATAACAAGACTCACCACGCACCTGAGGACACCATAAACACACCTTACGCCCCTGAAGCTGACTCACTGACTGGTTTCTTCACTTACTCTTTCTTTATTATCATTATTCTTTTTTTTAGGAACAATATATCATGGACGAGAAAGCAATGAAGGGTGAAACTTTACTTATTTACAAAACTCGTTATCTGCCTTGGGTGTGCGTGCCTGCAATACAGCCCAACGCGCACACACACACACACACACACACACACACACACACACACACACACACACACACACACGCCGTATTGTTTGGTTTTCGATAAACAAGAAACATTGATAGCCTCCCGCGGTCAACATAGCAATGACAAAGAAGAAGAAGAAGAAGAAGAAGAAGAAGAAGAAGAAGAAGAAGAAGAAGAAGAAGAAGAAGAAGAAGAAGAAGAAGAAGAAGAAGAAGAAGAAGAAGAAGAAGAAGAAGAAGAAGAAGAAGAAGAAGAAGAAGAAGAAGAAGAAGAAGAAGAAGAAGAAGAAGAAGAAGAAGAAGAAGAAGAAGAAGAAGAAGAAGAAGAAGAAGAAGAAGAAGAAGAAGAAGAAGAAGAAGAAGAAGAAGAAGAAGAAGAAGAAGAAGAAGAAGAAGAAGAAGAAGAAGAAGAAGAAGAAGAAGAAGAAGAAGAAGAAGAAGAAGAAGAAGAAGAAGAAGAAGAAGAAGAAGAAGAAGAAGAAGAAGAAGAAGAAGAAGAAGAAGAAGAAGAAGAAGAAGAAGAAGAAGAAGAAGAAGAAGAAGAAGAAGAAGAAGAAGAAGAAGAAGAAGAAGAAGAAGAAGAAGAAGAAGAAGAAGAAGAAGAAGAAGAAGAAGAAGAAGAAGAAGAAGAAGAAGAAGAAGAAGAAGAAGAAGAAGAAGAAGAAGAAGAAGAAGAAGAAGAAGAAGAAGAAGAAGAAGAAGAAGAAGAAGAAGAAGAAGAAGAAGAAGAAGAAGAAGAAGAAGAAGAAGAAGAAGAAGAAGAAGAAGAAGAAGAAGAAGAAGAAGAAGAAGAAGAAGAAGAAGAAGAAGAAGAAGAAGAAGAAGAAGGATTATGATAAAGAAGAATGGAGGAAGAGTGGCAGAGGCTGGACACAACAAAGAAGGGAGGGAGGGAGGGAGGGAGGGAGGGAGTGAGCGAGGCTGGCCGTTGACTGATGATTCCCTCCCGCCCTGTGACGGGATGCTTCGGGTCACCGCCTCAACCTCTCCCCTCACCTCCCCTCACCTCCCCTCTCCTTTCTTTTATCCTTCCCTCTCCTCTCGTACCCTGAATTTCTCTATATATTTTCCCTTCCCCTCACTCTTTCTCCTCTCCGAATATACTGCTTCCTTTTCTCTTTCTTACTCTGTTTCTCTACTACTATTTTTTTCCTTGTCGCCCTTCAGTCTTTCTTCCCTGCATACATAGCGTTTTGTTTCCCGATCTTGCTCTATTTCCTATTAATTTCCTATGTTTGCCTTCTCTATGTACTTGTCTTATTTCTCTCCTGCATCGTTTTCCATTAACTTTCCTATCCTTCGCTTTCCCTCGCTATTCATTCCCAGTCTTTGTAGCTTTTCTCTTCTCTCCTGCGTTACTGTCTCCCCTCCGCTATCTCCTCCCTCGCCAAAATACTCAGAAACACGCACTCACAGCCTCTATCCATTCCCCTCTACGTGGATATGTACTCTTCCTTCTGCTCCATCTTTAACTTCCATATTTTTCATCCCCCCTCACTTTTACTTGTACGCCAATACAACGTCGCCTTTCTCTTTTCCTGTACTGCTTCCCCTTGCTACTCTTTTCCTCCCCGCGACAGCCTACAAACTATACCTGCATCTATCGTTCTCTACACCACTACTGCTTCGCTTTCCTTTCAATCTCAGCATCGCAAAACATTCCCTAACAACACGGCATATCTCTTACTACAATCTGCTACTCATTCTTCTCGTTTTTTTATTTTTTTTATTTCACTTTTAATATTCTCTATCGATAGTGTCTGTCTCTCTCTTCCTTACTGTACTGTTTACCTCATTTGTAATATTCTCTGTAATATCGAACTTCTCTCTCTCTCTCTCTCTCTCTCTCTCTCTCTCTTACACTGTTTTCCCTGGCTTGTAACATTCTCTGCCGTTATAATTTCTCTTTTCTCTCTCTCCTACAGTATTTCCCGTTGCTACCTCTTCCCTTTCCTCTCCCCAGAACACCTACAAACACGGACGCTCGCCTAACCATAACTCTCTACTCTCCCCACAACTCTTCCCTCACCAGGCTGATCACTCCTACAATTCGCTGGCAATCTGCATATTACTTTCCCATGGTTCGCTGGCTGCGTATATACAACCGTAAGCTAAATGCACGTTTAGTCATTAGTGCATATGGCCAGATGACCGAGGATGGCAGGATGGATGGATGAATGGATAATGACTTGATAGCGCATGGGAAGGTTACATTAGGTACTGTCCGTGTATAACATTATCTGGGTTCTAGTACTTACATGGGACTACTTTATGAAACTTTCTCTTGATGACCCGTGGAGAAAAAAAAAAAATATCCGACTGTACTCGAATCTATACACGTTACATTTTTTTAAGGAGGCCAACCAAGGAAAAAAAAAGGGTATAACGAAGAAAGACTACTAAACTGTCGCTTCTCCCCTTAAAAAAAAATAAATGAATAAATAAATAAATAAATAAATAAAAGTGGAAAAGAAAAAAAGTACTCCGAGACAGAGGCCAGTTCAGCTTCGAAAACATCTTGATACTCATTTCTAAAAACATTTCAAGTCATAGGAAGCGGAAAACAGAAACAGGCAGCGTTCTCCAAAGCTTGCCACTGAAAGAAATGAAAGCGTGAAAGTAACAGTTAATATAGTGAAGTCTTGCATCAATAAGGTGGACAGCAGGGGGGTGAGAGCAAGTAGAAAGCAGTAATCATGTACATAACGATAGAAGATGACAAGAAACGTAATATTGCGACAGTCTGAGAATTTGAAGGCAATCTAATTTCTCTAAACAACTTACACACATTAGGTACATAAGTGTTCGATCACCTGTCTTGACTGTTATATGAATCCTTTCAGCAGTAACGTATCGGTATATCAGTGCTCGATCCCATGTCGTGGTTGTTTATGATCCTCTCAGAAGTAACGTATCGGTTTAAAATACTCTGAATATCACTCGAGAATTTTACCAGGTTTAAGATTTTTTTTTTTTTTGTAATGAAGGAGTTAAAAGGCATTTTTAGTTGCCCATCTATTTGTTATATTTGTTTACCTTATTCTGACTGGCAGGATGTAATTTTATGGCATCTATAATCCGCAGTACTGAATGAGTTAAGAAAAATCAACATTTCATAACGAGTCTGAACACTGGTGCGTGACTACACCTGTACCAACACAACCAGGTGAGTGCCACGTGCTACCTGAGGGTCCACTGTTACCGGCACTGGCAGGTAACGGACACTAATGGCTTGGTGATGTCTACCTTATAATATTTTCAAAGACATTTCCTTATATTTTGACTAGTTCCTATTTGACAACCTATCTTCAAGCTTCGCCACCAGACCATCAGCACATCCAGTAATTAATTTTTGGAGTGATCCGGAGGCTGTCTTTTTGTGTTCATATCCATCCGCTGATTGATTAACTTTCTTTGTCTCTGTTTACTACGCACAATAGAGCAACAGCATGGGTACTGTTCATACGCGCCCTCCTTGTGTTACCCGTACTAGAGTCAACAGTCTTTTCATTCTTTTCATATACACACAACAGAGAGGAACAACAACACAGGCAGTCACCGTCGAAGTACTCACATTCACGTCCCACTAAATCTTCCACTAGGTTCAGCATTCTTCGTCAGTCTTACGTTCTCTGATCCGCTGGCAGTCTCGTTATGAAAGCTGGCAACTAACATTCCAAGGGATCAGATGAGTGATTGAGGAAAACACAAAGTACGATCAAAGTGAATACGGAATGTTACTCTGCTTCTGACTAATGACGGGATGGATCAACTGCGTGAAGAAGGATTAAGACAGAAAGGCAGAGGCAGACGAGGCAGACGAGGCAGACGAGGCAGAAGCACAAAACAGAAGAACCACATGGAGGAGACTCATCTCAAACAGCGACCACGTGTAGTAAAGGAACACAAGCTGATGAGAAGAAAAAAGAAGACTCTACTTGCTTTTGACTAAGACTGTACTGTGTAAATTATTTCGCCTTGTGTTATCTGTACTAAAGTTGGCATTCTTTTTTATTATGGTGTTGGTTGTCATGCAAAAAAAATGAAAACTTATTTTCAATTTCACTCACTAACAGCAAATCCTCGTTGCAGTTTTTTGTATACCATGAAACACAAAACTCCCTTAATGTTATATAAGAGTCTACAAAGAGAGGACCAGAAACACTCAGGTGGAATCCCCTCCAGGTAACAATGCACAAGTGTCCACAGAGTCTCCCGCTTTCTCTACGTCAGTTCTGCAACGATGTGTATGTTTGAGGTCAAATTTTCTTTTACTACAAACACAAGACTACTTTCTCTTTTTCTGAAAAGCGGTACAAATTTTAATGATCACAAACCACAGACAGGATTCAATTTCTACCCCAACTCCCTTTCTCTAATCTCACTTCCAATAATAATAAAAAAAAACTCATAAATACTAATGTGTATGTTTAAGCTCATATTTCCCTTCACAGAGAGGATTAATTTTCTATTTTTTATGCTACAATACACTTTACCATGACGCAGACAACACAAGCCACTGACAGCAATCCCTTCCTATAGACTCCATCTTCTTTCTCCATCCCGAATTCCAGGAAAGAAACCACTCGTCAATGCCAGGGAAAGCTTCTCAAGCAATGATACAAATGCAAGAAGGAAGCACGTGATGCAATGTAGGTAATAGAAATGTAATATTTTTCATTGTAATGGTTTCATTGTAGTTTCAACACACTTCACAATGTAATCTGGACTTGCTTTTGAACTGTTTTCTTTATTCAATGCCATCTTCAATGGGTCTTTTTTTTTTTTTATATACGCTTTGTTGCCCCTGGATAGAGACGCTCCTGTTTACCAATATACATGAATATATAAATAAATAAGGTAAATAAAAATGGGTAAATAAATATATCAACGAAAATAATAAGTAGATAAATAAATCTCAGAATAAAATAAAATAAATAGATAGGCGTATAAATAAATCAATAAATAAATACGAGTATGTAGCTCCTTTATCATCAACACTGCATACCAATCGTAAACACCAAGGAACGTTTCGCAAGCACTGATGCAAGTGATGCCAGAATGAAACGCGTGATGCAAGTCTTGTAATGCGTCACACACAACTTTCTCCACCTTCAGTCCCATCTCAAGACCGGTTCTCCTGTTAGGAATTATTCATAAATACCACGAAATGTCTCTCAGGGAATAATGCAAGAGATACATGAATGAAAATGCGATGGAGGTTTGTAACACGTCATGCATAACTTTCCCTCGTGCTGAATATTCCATCTCCAGACACAAGTAGACGGTGTTCCAGTAAATATATGCACTCTTGATACACGGAACGTCAAGGATCCATATGAGTAACACAAGAATGATACAAGTGTGGTGATAAAAGTCAGCAGCTCGTCATGCATAACTTTTCCTATCATAAATTCCATCTCGAGGCTTACATGGATGGTGTTTCTATAAATAAATACTCATACATTTCATATCACGAACACGTATTAAGGAATCATACAAGTAATACAAGAATAATATAGACATGATAAGAGAGTTTGTAATGCATAACTTTCTCTTTACTCAATATCCCATCTCGAGATCAAAGTAGCTGGTGGTTCTATAAACAAATACGCGTAAAGACCACGAAACGTCAGGGAATCATACAAGTAACACAAGAATGATACAGACGTGACAGAGAGAGAGAGTGTATCGTGTCATGCATAACTTTCTTTATCATGAATTCCATCTCGAGGTTTATGTAGGCGTTGTGTCTGTACATTACCACACGTACACATGTCACGAACCTCAAGGAATCGTACACGTAATACAGGAATGACACAGACTTAATAAAAAGGCTTAATCATTTCCTTTCGGGACTGGCTTTACAGTGGGCCTCTTTTTCTTCTTCTTCTTCTTTTTTTTTTTGTTGTCCTTGGTCAATGCCCCTCTTATATACACAAATAATTAAATCATAACATTACAGTTTCGCTACACCGTTACGTACAGCCAGCATTCGTTAACTAGCAGGGAAAGGAGTCACGCGGAACATTACTATTTACCATAGCGTTGCCACGGCGCCTTAAATCAATCAATCAACCTCCCTCCACCGTTACGTATACAACGCCGCCACACGCTAACTAGCAGAGTCAGCACAAGCAGCAGCAGCAGCAGCCAGCGCGTCACTGTGGGCCGGGGAGGGACAGGCCGCCTCGTGTGGACGCTACGGTTAGGGACTGACAGTGATTATACGTAATTCTCGCCCCGAGGAAGATGAGCCGTCAGGTGGATGAGGGAGGCAGCCGTGCGGTATGAAGCTGTTACACTCCACCTCCCCGCCGCCACCTTGAACCGTGACTCCCGCGATCGCCGCCCCCGCAGCGTGGACGTGTGGATGCATGTATGAGGGAAGGAGTGGAGGGAGGCAGTGGAGGGGAGGCGGGAGGCGGCGCAGCGAGGGAGGGAGGTACAGTAGTGGTCCATATGTGTTTGTTCTCCTTTTTAGCTTCTCCGGCCTGAAGGGAGCACCGTTCTGTGACGTCACCGATGGCCAGGCGACGTCACAAGCGGCCTGCGGTGTGTAGCGGCCAGTGGTTCACCTAGCAACACGCGGACCAACTGTTATTATATGGTGTGTGCTGCTGCTGCTGCTGCTGCTGCTGCTGCTGCTTTATTCGCCGACCGGGCTCAGCTATGCAGGGCTGATGTGTGGTATGTGAGGGTGTGCTGTGTGGTGGGGGTGGTAGTAGTGGTAGTAAGAGTGGTGAAATTGTTGTTGTTGTTGTTAGTAGTAGTAGTAGTAGTAGTAGTACTAGTAGTAGCAGTGGGGGTGGTGGCAGTGGTTAGGGTGTTGTAGAGGTAGTAGTGGTAATGGTGGTGGTCGTGATGGGTGATGGTGGTGGTGGTGGTGGTGTTTGTCCAGGTACTACTATCAATATCATTACTACCACTACTACATTACCACCACCACCACCACCACCACCACAATTACCACTACAGACCAGTACACACGCCTCCGTTCATTCCCCAACAATTCACTTCCCTCCCCAACACCCCTAATCCCCACCACTCACATGCTCCCCCCACCCCCTCCTCCCCCCACAACGGTCAGCCAAAGAAAACACGGGAGAGACAAGAGGAACAAACAAACAGTCACCCTTCCCATAATCACAAACATCACTATCTCTGTCATCATCATTTCATCGACATCATCATCACCATCTATTTTTCGTCTTAAAAAAAAAAAGCAGATTCTTTCTC
>NC_087154.1:8465000-8495000 GCF_035594125.1 Scylla paramamosain
CTTCCCCTCGACACGTTGACTTAATAAATTGACGGACCTCAAAGTGTTCCGTTAATTTTATTTTTTTTTTTTTTATTTATTTTTGCTACATTTCAATCTGGCTTCGTCCTGTTTTAACTGTTCCATTCTCTCTCTCTCTCTGGAGGATTACTTCACAACACACTTTATGCAACTTTTGTGTGTGTGTGTGTGTGTGTGTGTGTGTGTGTGTGTGTGTGTGTGTGTGTGTGTGTGTGTGTGTGTGTGTGTGTGTGTGTGTGTGTGTGTGTGTGTGTGTATGTGTGTGTGCCAACATCACTGGTCTGGTCCACGAAACACAAAACGTAGAGGGGAAAAAAATGGAGTAAAAATAAAAACCTTCCCCCACAGAACAAGCTCTCACTCTCTCTCTCTCTCTCTCTCTCTCTCTCTCTCTCTCTCTCTCTCTCTCTCTCTCTCTCTCTCTCATACACACACAAAGGGGAACCCAGCACCCTAGGAAAATAGAAAGAATTAAAACAAAAAAAAAATCGACGCATGTTTAATCAATACGAGAACTCAAACTGAAGAGAAATTTCATGATAAAAAAAAAAAAAAACAAGAAAAGAAATCAAACAAAAAACATGAGAAAGAATTGACAGTGTTCATCAAAATGCCAAAATCAACAATGGAACCAATTGACACACGATAGAGAGAGAGAGAGAGAGAGAGAGAGAGAGAGAGAGAGAGAGAGAGAGAGAGAGAGAGAGAGAGAGAGAGAGAGAGAGAGAGAGAGAGAGAGAGAGAGAGCAGAAGCACCCAGACATCCAGTGACCGGAGGGCGGGCATGGGCAGCGGCGTCCACACTTGCTATGCAGGGGTAGGGGCGCGGGCGTGTCGTGGGCAATACTGCTGCTCTTTCCGAAGTCTCAATCGTGGGAGCTGAGGTGAAGCCCCGAACCCTGTGGTGCCCTCGGGTGTGGCGGGGGAGAGGGAGGCGCTGGGAAGCTAACTTAACCTAACGTAACCCCGGCTTATGATGATGCTGATCTAGCTAAATAAACCTAACCTTACTTAGCCAAACCCAAACTTAGCCTTGAGTAATCTAACCTCATTGTAACTACAAAACCTAACCTTACTTAACCTAATATAATCTTACTTAACCTAACCTAATCTAACGCAACCTTATATTTTACTTAACTTGACGTAACCTAACGTAGCTTAAGCTAACCTAACCTAAACTAACCTAACATTATTTAACCTAACCCAAACTTGACCTAACCTTACTTAACCTTACTTAACCTACCATAACCTAAAGTAACCTAACTTAATTTAAACTATCTTGACCTAACCTAACACGATATTACCTAAGTTAACATGACTTACTCGAAATTTACCCAAATCTCTCCATTCTCTTTTTATTTATCATACTTTAAGGGGGTACAGGAGGCGCTGCACACTTAATTCACTTAATAACTGACCAGACCTAACCAAACCTAACCTAATCTAATCTGACCTAACCTAACCTGACCTAACATAATCTCTTTCTGCTTCCATTTCTCCTGATTTGATGGGGCGAGTGAGGCGATGCTGAGTTAACCTGACAATTTAACCTAACCAAACTTAACCTAACATAACATACCTGAATTCTTTCTACACATATTTTCCCTGCTTTAATTTTTCGTTGAGGTGGTGGCTAGACTCGCTCTCTCTCTCTCTCTCTCTCTCTCTCTCTCTCTCTCTCTCTCTCTCTCTCTCTCTCTCTCTCTCTCTCTCTCTCTCTGACAATAATGGTAAAAGAATAACAAGACACATATAGATAACACTGCCTCAACCTTCAGCGTGAGCAAAGTATTGGGGGCGTGTAGGGAAGGACAGCTGATGCAACACAGCAATGCCACAAACACACTGAGGGAAAAAGTGTTCTCGCCGCTGGCAGGCCGGGGCAGGTATTCATCAAGGTGGATTAAACGTAATACTTGGCGTGGGAATGCGGCATACCTTGACTGTGAGAAAAAGAGAGATTGTAAACTTATGTAATACTCTCTCTCTCTCTCTCTCTCTCTCTCTCTCTCTCTCTCTCTCTCTCTCTCTCTCTCTCTGCGGCGTTTTGTTCATTTCTTTCAATTTCTTCGTCCTATTTTTGTTCGTTATTCTTTTTTTTTGTGTCTGAACGGGTTGGTAATTACTCTCTCTCTCTCTCTCTCTCTCTCTCTCTCTCTCTCTCTCTCTCTCTCTCTCTCTCTCTCTCTCTCTCTCTCTCAAGTATAAACATGCCTCTCGCTCTGTTGTCCGTGTCAATAAAATCCATAATTCTTCAATGATCTTCGGAGGCTTTATTTCCTAGGCCATGTAAATAAAAGCCTGGATGTCGGGGCTTCTAGTAATCGACCCGCGGCGTCCACTGCGCTCCAAAGGCTCTCCTCTTGCCGCTTGTCAATTCCCACAGCCTTCGTCATCTTGCATTTCCAGCGCAATTTTTGGGATCAGCCAGCGAGCGAAACCCGGGGCCTGGCTGGTTGGCTGGTTGGCTGGCTGGCTGGTTGGTTGGCTGTCCCTACCCGGCCGGCCAGGCACACGCAGCTCTGCTCTCGACGCTTCCAACTTTCGGCTTCGCTTTCTCCCTTTGTTCCCTCATCTCTCGCTTTCTCTTTGGTCCTTCTATATCTATAATAATTGATTGGGATGCCATTTCTTCCTTTTTTCTCCTACTTTCCAGGCCGTTCCTCGGATCCGCCGCCCTCTGCCCTCGCTTTATTTCTGGTGTAGGTTGAGGTGTGTTGATAAGGGAGAGTCCCACGTAAACTGACGTTGCTGTGCGGAAAGAGGGAGAAAGAAAAAAAAAAGAGAAAGGAAGAAAGTAGGAAAAAAGACAGATAATAAAAAGCCTAATATAATTGTCTCTTCTCTCCTCTCGTCAAGAATTACTTTACGATTTGCGAGTGGTAAATGAAGACTTGAGTGTTAGGAACACTTGTTTGCACTTTTCTTTTTCAGTGTGTCAGTTTGCATGGTGCGGGGTGTCCCAGGGAGGGTACTGGTCAACAGCCGCCCTCTTGGTGGCAGGGTCGTGGTGTGAGGTCCAGTAATCATCTGTGGTTAATTCCACTGTGTTTTGTATTTTCCCTCAATCCTAAGTCTTGTGATCTGTAGGAATTGTTAAGAGTTGTCAGATTTTGTAAGGAGACTGCTTACAGATGAAAGTGTCTAGAATGAAGTCACAACACGGGAAGTAAGTGGAAAAAAAGTTACTCTACTTTGAAATATTAAGAATTACTAGATTATGTAATGGGACTGCCAACAGATCAGAAGATGCAGAATGAAAGTAAGACAACACAGTGGAGGCGAGTGCTAAAGGTTACTGTACTAGACTTCTGACAACGAGCATACATCAAGAAGCCGGAACAGGAAAAGGGCCGCCGGTGCCTTCCTAGAAGCAACGTTGGTCAACTCACCGCCTTCGCTGCCCTGGAGGAGAGGTTGCAGCTTTCCCCGGGGCAGTGGAACATATTATAAAACACTTCTACGCCGCACTTCCACTACTTTTAAAAGGCTCTGTAGTTGAAGCTATGAGGAGTTTTAAGGATGTTTTTACGATTTCAGTGACATTTGAACAAAATTTCTACATCATTAACAAGAGAAATAGTCTTGAGAACCCGGCTAATCATCTCTGTGGCGTTTGAAAATAGTAGTGAGAGAGCAAAGCGTTTCTGACTACAGGACAGTGTGCGAGCGTCGGAGTGGGAGGCCAGGGGGTACAGCAGTGCACTATTCCTAATCTAAGCTCGCCTCCTGCAGGAAGCTTCCACACATGGCGGAGAACACTCAAGGGCGTGTCTCGTCTTCACCAAGACCAGCTGACAGGTAATGCTTCGGGGAATTATACATTCTACCCTGACCTACATGGCGCTAGTATGAGGTGGTAAAAGGTGACACACACACACACACACACACACACACACACACACACACACACACACACACACACACACACACACACACACCCATACACACAATTATAGACAGTTATAGAGATGCTATCCTTTACTGCAACATTTCAAGACAAGTGCCCTCATCTTCAGGCCCAAAACGGTAAAAGAAAAAAAAATGCAAATTAGAAGAAGTTTTACCATGATGATTTCTCGACACTCGTTTTGAATGGCATTTGCTTTTTAGTTTTGTCTTACGATGGGAGCAGTATCGCCCGGAAACGCTACACAGCCCAGCGTCACCTCTACTGCTGGGGATTTATAACCTTCCCTCAAATATAAGCAGGTGTTGGTGGCGGTGGCGGCGCATGGAGGCGGAAGGCTCTAAGGAGGCCTCAGTGGTGGGCGACGGGTGGCGCAACGCTCACCCTCCACGCCAAGGTAGATAGCACCACTCCAGTACTTCCGGTGTGCGCTTGGCCACGCGGGCGATGAGGCTGCGGGCTGCAGGAGGTTGGGGGGTGAGGCGGAGGGGGACAGAGAGGGGAGGGGATGGGGCTGCCTACCTCGGCATGAAGCATCAATTTGTCCCTTTAACAAAACTGGTCCTGAAGAAAAAAAAAAAAAAAAATCCACTTACTCCACCGTAGCGGCCAAACAGGCACACCCCTGATGGTGCGGCCACCTCGACCACCGATTAATAACGTCCTTGCTGTGAAGTGTAAGTAACACACCCGCAGCCCTTCCCCCTCGTGACCGGCACCGCCCTGCTCATGGCTGCCTGACTGGCTGCTCACGCCTCACGGCTGCACCAGCGTCCTGTTCAAGGTAGGATAAGTAATGTGCTTCTCAGGCGCCGCTGTGCTCGAAAACATGACAGGAAAAAACTTGCGTCGTGACCCAGACAGACAGTATCTTGCTTCATCACGTGCTTCCCTTCCGTCCGGTTATGCTCATTAGTAGAACCACTCCAATGAGAGTAATGGCCATTATTATGCGGGAATATACTGCGTTCAGAGTTGTGGGATACGTCCGGCTAAAAAGAAAGACAAAGCGTGCTACAAATTAGTGCGTGGTTCGTGCCCCAAAACCCTGTCTTCCCTAGGCGCCCCTCAGCAGGAGTGACACTGCGTTAGTAGCCCTGGGACAAAAATTAACAAGATACCCGAGCACGAGCCTCTCCCGCCACGCCCTCATGTGCTTGTCTCTTCCTGGTCGCCTTCCCCGAGTGTTCCTTCCCCCTCACCCCTCCCATTTGCTGTACAGAAGCAAAGAAAAACCAATAATCTATTCAATAATATCTTCCACTTGCCCTGAGATGACGACAAAATATGTTTCGACAGGAGCTTAGCTGGCAAAGTAAATGTCAAGTAAGGCGACCCCTGGGCGAGCGGAGGGCGTTTCCCTGGCCAGCCTTGGCTTTTACCAACACTACCGCCGCGTTACGTGCGAGCCATTACTTTCGTTTTCCGGGTCTCGCTGCGCCGGAAGGAGCTCCGAGGTGGCAGCAGCAGCTCGGGGGTCACAGCATCGCCTGTCCCTTCCCGATTCCTCAATTATTGCTCAGTGATTCATTAATAACCTTCAGTCTCACTGGTCCCGGTGCAGCCACGTGGCGGCGAGGAGCCCCACACACCACGCCAGGCAGCGTGTGAAAGCAATCGTTCACCTCGAGGCGAAGCGCAAGTCACTTCCATGGGATGTGAACCGCCTTGCATAAATAAAGCCAGAGAGGATAATGACTCCTATTCTCTTGACACTGAAATTACCAGGCCCATCAGGCTGGCGATGAGTGGACGCTGCACAGAGACGTATCCCACGCCATCCCGCAGCCCACAGGTGTGACGTTCCCGCCGACTTGGAGGGGGACACCCGCAGCCCAGCCTTCACGGGCGGCGGCCCCACCACATCCCCACTGGCTCCACTGGCACGCTGGGAAAAGCTGTTCACTCTTCCCTTGAGCTGAATGCCTGCCCTTCGGTGACCGGACACACCCCAACCCGCAGAGATCAACAATGTGCTCGCTTCTCCTTGAGCCACACACGCCTGCCTTCATTCCCACCTCCAGTAACACATACGAGCATGATGAAGCAACTGGTGGAGCCAAAAATCACGCTCAGGTAACCTCGTGGAGCAGCAAGACAATGAAAAACGAGCGTGGGCCAGGCACTGCGCTGGTCACGAGTTGGAAAGCGATGCTCAGCTCGAGGCAAGGCGAGACTGCCCAACGCATCCCCGATGGCGCACAGAACGAGGCTATCGGGAACACTTATAAAGGACGAGGAAGAGCGAGGACCGGGAGGGTGGCCGCGGCCAGCACATCCTAATGTTGCCCAGACAACACCACCGGAATCAAAGCGAGGTGATCCGTCTTTCAGCAGTCCTTGAGATTGCACGATCCAGAGATAACATCTGTTGGATGCCTGCCAGTTGTTCGGGCTCAGCGCACGAACTACGGCCCCGTGACCAGCGCCGTTCAGCGCTTGGCTTCACCCTACAAGGGAGGAACTGCTGACACCCCTCACGCGCCCCGCTGCACACCGCTGATCCACCGTGGTCTCTTCTTCAGCACGCCGAGATAATGCAGCTCGGTATATTAAGTTCAGAAACCAACAACTAGAATATGAGAAATAATCTTAAAGCAAACAGGAGTATTGGGTTTGACTTTAGCGAAGTCGAGTTTGGACAGATGTCTGGCAACACGACCACAACGTTTCCCGGAGGCAGATTGTGGCAGGCACTGACGCGGCTTTCATCACGGCAGGAGCTCTAACATAACTAGACAACGTGTGTCTGTCAAGGTGTGAGTGTCTGTCAAGGTCTCTCATCCGTGGACACAAGGAACCAAGCTCGCTATGAGGCCCGAGCGTCATGGAAGCTTGCCATGATTATGTTATTGTTAATGCTCCCTGCTGCGCTATGCAAGAATGGTGTTGCGTACTGCCTGGCTAAGGCACTAAGGACGACGCGCACCGCGACACGCCCTACGTCCTCAGAGTGATCCTGATGGTGAAGCGCGAGGAGGCAGACATGCGTGTAATGTATCCCGTCGTGCACAGTAATGTGGAGTGTTAACTCAGCGAGGAACACGGTGCGGCCGCTGATGGCTACACGTGTGGAACAGACGCGCTCCACTGAACTGTACTCTGGGACAGACACGGATAAATGGTTCAGGTTGATCTGCGTCTGGCCGGTACACGCGAGGCCCTCCTGGCGTCCCCTCAGCGGTGCAGAATGAGGAGGTGACGCCAAGCCGATCTTTGGCTTCCCTGAGAACCATGTGCTCTCCCCATTGCTATTCAGAGTCCCCAGCCCTGCTTGGTCTGAGGAAGAGCCGACGTGCGTTTCGGCCAATTTAACGCACGACAAAACTGCCGCACCTGATAAACATTCTGTGCTGGAGGTGACCTGCGTCGAGTCCTGGGAACACAACACACACAACACAGCCCGCAGCGCTGTACACACCACTACAGACTACAGACGAGACAAGCAAAGCGTGACGTCCACAGAGTTCACAAAACAGGACGCTGGGAGCAAGATGCAGGTGTTGGGAGGTCGCGTGAACACCGTGCCCTCATATTACTGTGTGAGGAAAGGACACCTGCCTGCCCCTCGTGGGATCTCTACCCCCCACACCCCCAAGCCCAGCACCGTCGCTCGCATGCAGTCCAGGAGGCGGCGCAGAACTGGCGCGTTGGAGGCATGCAAAGAAGAATATTGTTATGTACTTGGTAATGTAAACAAGAGAAAGCCTTGCATGTTGGAATCCTGCGAGTCAGCGAGCGGGCGTGTGGATACCAATGAGTCTGGTGAAGGCGGCGGGTGGGGGGAGGATGATAGGAAGCAGACGATGAGAGCTTTTACTTTCTGCTCTCGCCACCACGGACACCAAACGTGTCCTGCAACGCGGAGAGGCGGTGCTGACCTGAAATGCAACCGGAACTGTTTTCTGTTCCACTGTATAAACAGGAGCATAAAGCAGTGGTCAGTGGTGTGGCTGAGCCTGTAGGGTGCAGGTCAAATGTCTGTTAACGTCCCACAATCTCCTCCGTTAGCTTTAGCGTCTTCCTTTAATCTTCAGTCTAGTGATCTACTGCCGATCTCCTTATACAACCTGACAACTGACAGCGATCAGGGAACTCATGAATGAAGACGTAAAAACACAGTAAAGTGAGTATGGAAGATTACTCGACCTTTGAACAAGAACGCACCGACACTGGGGCTTCAGAAACAATGGGCTGGCAACATTCCTCATAGTGGCTTAAGCATCTGATGACAGTGAAGTAAACGAACAAGGATAAAATGAGAGGTCGTGATGCTGCTCTTCGGATTCCAGAAAGATAAAGAATGAACAACTTATGCATCGCACAAATGTGGCACTACCGAGGATCTGAGCGGCAAATCCAAGAGCACTTCGAGGAAGAAACAAGTCCCGTGGATGGTCAAGATGCTCCGTTGTGACATCAGAGATGACCGATGCAAAGACGTGACGTACGGGAAATCACGTCATATGTAACACGAAGGGAACAACAATGGGAGACTGACGCAGAGTGCAACGAACACCAAGCACCAGCACACCTCTCTGCTTGGTGTGTGTGTGTGTGTGTGTGTGTGTGTGTGTGTGTGTGTGTGTGTGTGTGTGTGTGTGTGTGTGTGTGTGTGTGTGTGTGTGTGTGTGTGTGTGTGTGTGTGTGTGTGTGTGTGTGTGTGTGTGTGTGTGTAAAAGCCATATCGTCCAGCCAGTAGTCATTTCATGCACAGCGCCATTTACGGAAGACCAGCCATGAAAGACAAGTTTTATTGTTGTCCTTACCGAGAGTCACAGGCGTCAGGAAAGGAGACAGATTCAGTACTGTCTGCATGTCTATCCGCGGCCTGTAAATCCTGAGCGGCTTGCACGTGGGGAATGTGACGAGAGTGGTGCAGGACGGCGCAGGATGGATGGATGAGGCAAACGCATTCAGGAGACATGATTTGATATTCCTGCGACGCGGGACTGAACGGAACAGGAGTGAATTAGAGAAATGGAATACATTGACATGTGCGGGACGGGGCGGACACGTGCGTGCTGCGAGTGTAAGGAAGGCGTGGCGCTGCTTCCCAATGGCCGGCGAGGGTACTACGGATTGCTGTGTGTTACCTTAAGCCGCGTACCTGCAACACCTCCACCTGTAAGGAAATGTCGAGGTGTCGGGGTGTCCGTGCCGCGTGGGGTGACTCGCGGGTCTCGGCACGGGAGGCAGACACAACACGATGGTTTGATTCGGTATTGTAGTGGCGGACGTTAACTCTTTGTGTGTGTGTGTGTGTGTGTGTGTGTGTGTGTGTGTGTGTGTGTGTGTGTGTGTGTGTGTGTGTGTGTGAGAGAGAGAGAGAGAGAGAGAGAGAGAGAGAGAGAGAGAGAGAGAGAGAGAGAGAGAGAGAGAGAGAGAGAGAGAGAGAGAGAGAGAGAGAGAGAGAGAGAGAGAGAGAGAGAGAGAGAGAGAGAGAGAGAGGAAAATAGACACACGGACATACAAAGATAGATAGACAGCTAGACAGAGACAGACAGACAGACACACACACACACACACACACACACACACACACACACACACACACACACACACACACACACACACACACATACATGCAGGCAGACATACAGACAAATATGCAGGCAGACAGACACGAACAGACGAACAAAAGCGCATAGTCACACAGAAGCATAAAATCAAATCAGTGTTTCCACAAGCAAATATGATTCACTAAGCGAGGAGTGAGGATAAAGAAAAAAAAAAATAAATAAAATAAACCACGAGTATATAAATCCTTGGCGGTATCAGGAAAGGAATATATTGGACGTTAAGACAGAAGGGAACACTTTGAGCCAGTGATGGAAGGGACAGGTGTGTGTGTGTGTGTGTGTGTGTGTGTGTGTGTGTGTGTGTGTGTGTGTGTGTGTGTGTGTGTGTGTGTGTGTGTGTGTGTGTGTGTGTGTGTTCGCATGCAAAGAACACGAAAAATGAAGTGTTATAAATCTGAAGAAAAACAAGGAAAAATATTAAATAACATAAAAATCATAAATATGAAATAAAAATAATACAAAAAAAACGTGAAATATGTATGACTCACTACAATCTCTCTCTCTCTCTCTCTCTCTCTCTCTCTCTCTCTCTGAAAAGTAACAAGTAAACAGGAGTAAATGAGGTTGAGTGGAATGATGAAATAAAAGAAAATACAAAAATGAGTGCGAGAAGTGAGCGAGTGAAGTGTGTGCAAAACGTCAGGAGAGGTTGGCGGCACGATGACATCCACCTGGGGCCTGAAGGAGTGAAAGAGGGCACTCACTGCATCCTGGTAGGCGGAGGGGAGGGCGGGGAGGGTGAAGGCGAGCAGGGTGAGGCGGGACAAGGATGCTTGCTAAGAGTGGCAGGTGAGGGGCGTGGAAGAAGTGCACTGGGAAGGATTGGCTGACCGCCGACCGTGTGTGACATCAAGCGCTCTCTCTCTCTCTCTCTCTCTCTCTCTCTCTCTCTCTCTCTCTCTCTCTCTCTCTCTCTCTCTCACTCTCTTCTTCTGTATCAAGGCGACCAAGGAAACAAAATTTGGGTAAACAGAAAAGCCAACTTTCGCTTTTAAATTCAAAGGAAGACTCAAAGAAAGGTACAGGGAACAAGGTAATCAGGTAAGGAATTGACTGATTACTGTTAGGGAAAGGATCATGTGGAGTACTTAAGTGTATAACTGTTCTTTCGCGCTTTAATATACTTAAGTTACCTGTGTGTAGCATCATGTGGCTCCAGGTTTGATACACGGGAAAAATTAGGTAATGGATTAATTATTATTATAAAGCAAGCAAATATGTGAAGTAATTATATACCTTTTTTTTTTTCTAGATATACATAAGTCAAATGGTCGATATATACAAGAGCAAGCAAGAAAACCTATTACTGCGACACCGTGAGGCCAGGTATGATATAAGGAATATGCTTATCACTTTAGAAAACGTGTGAAGTAGTTGCCTGTCTGTTACTCTACTTGAGGTATAGGAGTCAAGGGCTTGATATATTTACACACAGACAAAGATATATATATCACTGCCATCCCATTAAGACAAAAAAAAAAAAATGATAATAAAAACTACTGTTCACTTAATTTCGAAGATGGAAATGAAGTCAAGGGCTCCAAACACACACACACACACACACACACACACACACACACACACACACACACACACACACACACACACACACACACACACACTATTTATGCCATTCCGTTGAAGATAAAAGTTCACAAACGGTGCTTTTCATACACTTTTGATTATGAATGTTAAGGAATCCTGAACACACACACACACACACACACACACACACACACACACATGAAAAAAAAAAAACACGCGGGCTCTTGGACGGCTTTAGCTGCACCTCACACAGCACACGTGTGGGGCAACATATACGCACGCACTCACACACACACACACACACACACACACACACACACACACACACACACAGAAACACACACACACACACACACACACACACACACACACACACACACACACACACACACACACACTGACTGAACATCACAGCAGTCTGCGGAAAGGTGGGGTAGTTGCCATCACATTCGGTGATGCCTGATATAATAAAGAATGGTGGGGACGTCACACACACACACACACACACACACACACACACACACACACACACACACACACACACACACACACACACACATACGTACATCCCCAGCCTCAGATCTAACTTTCAGTCCGGAACATCACCTCACTTCCTCTACGCCTCACCTATTCCTGGCTCCCAGATGTCCGAAGCTACAATTAAGAAGACCTCCCCCCCTCCTCTTTTTTTTTTTTTTGTCACCTCGTACTGTGTTTAACACCACTCCATAAAGAAAATGGAATAAAAAAAATTCCGTATTATTCCGTGGATGACTCGCTGGCTTATCAGAACACGCCTAAGTGGAGGACGGAAGGAACAGGGAAAGTAAATCAGTTGGGGTAGTGACCTGAGGGAGACAAGTAACAACCTTAGACCAGCAGATACTGGAAAGGGATTGCCACTTCACATTTACCTATATTTATAACAAGAATTCGTAAAAATACACAATGAATTTGTATCTACATTTTTTTCTCATCAAAAACAATAAACAAATGACGTCTTTCATTTTCATTTTATATAAAGAAAGATAAAATATAACAAAATAAAAAGAATAGGTTTTCCAATTTCTAGCCAGTATAATATTCAGAGACTGCTGCGGGAGGGGAAGAAATGTCTCAGACTAATTTGTGATAAACTATTCCACTATTAATAGCAGTGCTTAATTTGAATAACCTTACTAAGCAAATATCAAATTACATGCACTAAATCTTTACTGAACATTTTATCACGGGAATAATATCTTTAAATATCTGTGAATAATATCTTTTAAAATTATAATCTAAATTTGCACAAGACCATTTCATTAAGCTGAGAATAAAGCTGCAGCATCAGGAAACTGTCTCAAATAACATATAAAGGCTGAAACTTGATAGCTATTACGCATCCGCTACGAAAAACTATTTTATGACGCAACTGGTTATTTTCAGAGTCTGTGATTTGATGAGCTAATACGATCTGATGAGTTAACACGAGCAGTGGTAAACAGTTGAATGGTGTAATAATTCGTGCAGACGCTGACGGGGACCTGAGTGGGCTGCCGAAGGTGTGTTGAAATGAGGAGTTTGTGATATGTCAGCGTGGTTGTTTAATGTGTTTAATGTGTACACGGATGTGGTGGCGGAGAGAGTGACGGACATATCAAGGGAGCGGGAAGGAAGACGGAGTGCAATATGTGTGAGGGGCGGAATCAGACTATGACAATTCTTATATTTACACGTGATGCTGCAATGCCGGCGCCGTGAGTCAGGCGAGGGATTGAGGGAGGGCGGGAGTGCGCACCGGTGTCTGAAATGAGCGGCGAGCAGGTGACGCCGGTGAGGGGAAAGGGTTGGGAAGGAGACACAAATACTGAACTGAAATATAAAGGTGGAAAATTATAAACTCAAAAAAATGTAAATAAAAAAAGGAGAAAAAAAAGTATAAGGATGAAAAATTATAAACACCAGAAATATAAGAAAAAAAAAGAAAAAAAAGACTTGAAGGGATTACTAGTCGTGGGGAAGACAAAGAAGCACAAAATAACACAAGGGAAGAACAAACAGCTACAGAAATGCTGCTCTTTACAAGACTGAGGTAAACTACACTAATCCAAAGTAAAGAAACGTACGAGTGGAGGTGAGAGTGGAAGCTAGGGAGAGGAGGAGCTGAGGAGTGGTGTCTGTGTGGCTTAAAAAAAGAAAGAAAAAAAAAGGATTAAACCGGAGTCACACACACACACACACACACACACACACACACACACACACACACACAGCAAAAGAGGTAAAAATCACATCCTATAATTTTCACATCACTATAAAACTTCAGACTTCCTCCTCCTCCTCCTCCTCCTCCATAGCAGCACACGAGAGCAGGAAAACACGGGGCAGGGCAAGTCTTGTGGCCTTATTAACGTATTTGGTGCTCGTCTTCAGAACCTGCTCCAGACCTCCCTTATCTCTCACCCCTACACAACCCGCTGGCTTTCCTCGTGCAGGTGGCGAGGACCTGAACTAAGCGCGCGCACACACACACACACACACAACCTTCTTCCTGTAGTAGGTAAGGCGCACCTGTCGCCTCCTCCACCTTGCGTTCAGTCAACCCTTGGGAAAGTTCACCTCTATGGCTCTGCCGATAATGTAACCTTCCTTCATCTTGCGCAATTACCGCGTCACGCATAATGTGAATGGTTCCATAGGTATATTCCAGATCGATGGGAGTAATAAATAACGGTAGATTGTGGATGTGTGTGTGTGTGTGTGTGTGTGTGTGTGTGTGTGTGTGTGTGTGTGTGTGTGTGTGTGTGTGTGTGTGTGTGTGTGTAAAGGGCTGGGAGGGGAGGAAGGCAGTTCAGCGGCACGACATAGCTCCGTAGAGAGAGAGAGAGAGAGAGAGAGAGAGAGAGAGAGAGAGAGAGAGAGAGAGAGAGAGAGAGAGAGAGAGAGAGAGAGAGAGAGAGAGAGAGAAACAAACATACACAGACAGACAAACAGACAGACATTAAAGACACAAAGCAAAAAACACCTGACAAATTTAGAAATATTATAAATAGACTTTTTCTTCTAACGTAAAAAATAATAATAGCTTTCGTATCGAGCTGGAGAAGATCCATTAAATTTTTTCTTCACGCCCACAGTTGTGATGACACTTGAAAGACTTACATCCCTCCCTAACTATTCTATTTAACCAAACAAAAAGAAAAGCATTGAAGCCTTGAGTACACACGAATCGAATCTCACAAAGCACACCTCTGAACACACAATTAACATCTTATTAAAGCGCTGCACCGTCTGCCTTATTTTCCGCGTCAAGGCGAAAGCTGTGGATACCTCTCTAGCTTTTGGGGCACAGTGTCAAGGGGAGGTGAGACAAGTTTTAGGCAGCTTCCGCGTGCCTGTGTAGACTAGATGGTGTTTTAAACGTAAACCATTATTCTTAAACGCTTTGAACTCTCCTGACGCTATTTTCTGAGGCAGCAGAGGTGATTAATGGAGTTCTTATAATATTTTATCCTACTGGTGTTGGGGAATCATTATTAAAACAGCGCTAGAATTATGAAAACACTCTTGAAAGTCCCAAAACTTCCACCACAGACTGTTAAATGTAAATGAGCTAAGACGCCGAGACGTTTGAGAACATGAACCTTAGACAAAGCCAGACTTGCATTAAAAAAAAAAAAAAAAAAAATTAAAGGTAACACGAGATTTACTCCCCAGGGATTCTAACGTCGATTTGTTCCGCGTGTTTAATGTGACTGATGCTTCGTGTCTTGCGCTGCCCTCACCTCGCCCGCCGCTCTGCCTCTCCCCACCTCACCCAGTCTCCCCTGCACACCCTCACCCTCACCCTCACCCACGGGGCCCTTCAGTCTCCTCCACGCCCACAGCCTTGAGTCATCGCCCAGGGGAACGATTAACATATAGACGCTTCCACTTCATCTGGTGCCTTTTGTGTAATTCTTGTGCGTAAGGAAATAAATATACAAGTAACATGTTAAGTGTTCCTCGGGTTTCTTTTATTTATGAAGTAAGAAATGTTACCACGCAAGCTTCGTTATCTAGTGACCTTTGTTTAATTTTCATGAGTAAAAGAATAAATAGAATTAGTATGTGTGAGTAGCGTGTTAATTCATCGCTCAGTTCCTTTTGTTTATGACGCGAGTTTTTTCGTTAGATTTACTTGTTTTTTTTAAATTTTTTTTATGAAAGGAAAAGCGCACAGATTTTGTTAATATCTGTGTGGTGGCATTAGTCCTTTACATAAATGAGTGTGGTATTTAATCCTTTTACTGCTATGATAGTTTTCTGATAACATTCATTCGTTTTCTGATAACATTCATATCATTAATAAATCGTTTGGATGAAGATGGTTTATTTTTGCCAAGGTACAGATGTGCACGCATTCTAGAGACTGTAGTACAAAAGTAGACCTTTTAAAAACTTGTAGATGGTTATGGGGAAAGATCAATTACAAGTGAAAGGGTTAAATCATTATGTGGTGTAAGTCAGTTTTCGTATTACAGCGTTAAGTCATCCCTTATAGTAACGAAGTATGTATGTACAACCCTATATCCTTCTAACTATATACCACAATACTAATAAAGATGCAAAGGCAATCACAACATTACTAGTGACAAATATTATATAATAAATAAATAAATATTATAGAACTGGTATAAATAAAAACCTAACAGTGGCTAACAAAAAAGTCACCACCTTCTTCCATAAGTGATGTTCAAAAGGCGCCAAATTCTGTTACATATATTATAAAGCCCTCTACTAGTGATGTTATATAACGTTGAAGTGTTCTCATTAATACTAAACCACATGAATCTTTCTCCCATTGATATTTCACCGCTCAGTTTCCTCCTCTAAATCTCTCTCTCTCTCTCTCTCTCTCTCTCTCTCTCTCTCTCTCTCTCTCTCTCTCTCTCTTGTTCCTAGGTTGGCAAAGAAGGTTATCATTTCATCGCGGTGCAACTGCTAAACAACAGCAGCGATGGTGTGTGCTTAGGGGAGGAAAGTTAGAGTATATGCCGCTGTGTGTGTGTGTGTGTGTGTGTGTGTGTGTGTGTGTGTGTGTCAGGGTGATGGGGAATGGTGGTGGTGATGAGAGTATTACGTGTATAGTTTTGTATGGTTTAGTATAGTGCCTTTATTAGGACAGGATGGTGGTGGTGGTGGTGATGGTGATGGTGGTGGTAGTGATGATAATGATGGCGATGATTCAAGTAAGTATATACACAGTTATGACGATAATGATAGTGACGAGGCTAAATAGTTATGGTGATGATGGCAGTAATTTACAATGACCTTAATTAAGTACAATGAATTATAATGATGAAAAAACTTGATGGTGACGAAATGCACTCCTGTACGGGTATGGAAAAGATGATAATGACAATGGTGGTGGTGGTGGTGGTGACGCGGTGATGTGGGCAACCAGCGGCAGCAGCAGACGGAGAAGAGAGTGAGTGAGGCTGGTGAAGGAGTCCACGGTAGAGCCTCAGGGCAGGTGAACGCTGAGTGAAAGGCTGACTGTAGAGGAGTAGGAGTAGGAGGAGGAGGAGGAGGAGGAGGGAGCTGTCTTACCCTACAGTCCTAAATCATTATAGCGAGTCACCACACACCATACACACCATTCAACACTATTTTTCCTTCCTTTCCCTTCCGGACGCACCACACACCACACAAATGCAGGACGCGCTCCACTATGCACGCATCACTATAGAGTCACCATAGAGTGCAGTGACCCCGGGACTCAGGTGAAGGACGTGGCATCGGCTGTGGGCTGTGGAGTGTGTGTGCTGTGCGTGAGGCTGTGCTGTGTGGCTGAGTGGCTCGCGGCGTGTTCCCAAGTTCCAGCAATGTAAATGTTCCCACACTAACATCCCGCCTGTAATATTCCTTTTTCACCCTAAAAAAAAAAAAAAAAAAAAAAAAACTATTCCACTTGTAATTGACTGAGTTAGGTTACGCATGTTAAGCTAAATAAGATCAAGTAAAGTGGATTATTAATTAGGTTATGTTAGATTAGGTTGGTGGAATTTCTCAGGTGAAGGTAAGGTTAGTTAGGTTAAGTCAGGTAAGGTTAGAATTAATTGGTTAGATCAGGTTAAGCGGGTCATTAATTATGTTAGGTTATGTTAGACTAGGTTAAGTTTGTTTCGGGTAGTTTCTTAGGTACAGGTTAAGTTAAGTGTGAACATCAGAACATAAGAAATAAGGAACGCTGCAAGAATCCATCAGGCTTACACGTGGCGGTCCCTGTATGAAATATACCTGTGGTTAGAATAAGTTAGATTATGTTATGTTAGGACAAGTCAAGTTAGGCTGTGGGATTCTACCATGAGGGAAGTTATTTTGGATGAAACTTCCATGTGGAATCTTCGTAGCTGAGTGAAATGAATGGAAGTTGCAGAGAATGCGAAAATTTTCACTGAATCATCCCATTTTTACTTCACATTCCTTCATTAAGCATTTGTTGAAGGCGTGAGTATCCCACGAGAACTATCAACGGTGAAAAAATAACGTCACAAAGGAATAAAAATTTAATAAAAAAAAATACATGCAATTTCTCAAGGCAATCTAATATACACAAAGTCGCAGGAAAGTGATGCAACAAAGGACAACAAGCTGCGCATTTCTGCTAAGTGTAGTACATTACATTTACAGCTTTTTAAATTTCGCTGCCTGGCGTGTTGGAAAGACTGCGCTGAGAGGGTAAAGAGATGGTGATAGATTTATTGTGATGTGTGTGCCAACGTGGTGCATTAACAGTGTGTGTGTGTGTGTGTGTGTGTGTGTGTGGCCAGTGTTGCTCACCTTGGGAGTTTGACGAGACGACGCAAATTTAGCACTTCGAGTTTGGATGATTTGCTTAATTGCTCCTTATAAGAAGTAATGATGACGATGACGACGACTAGATGATGATGATGACAACAATAATGATGATCGGTACGAGGTCAGGTGGAGTGTCAGCTTGTGCGAAGAGATAATGATGACGACTACGACGGTGACATAACAAGGTCATAATAATAATAATAACAACGGGTACAAAATTTGGTAGACAATCAGCTTCTCTATCAGAAACACTTTACTTAGTGATGTTAAAAAAGTCAAATCCATCATTGATTCTACCCACCATAGTAAGTTTTCTGTGGCAAGAAGAATACGAAAGAAAGAAAGCCATCTTGTTTAAGTCCATCAAGGTAGCCGTTGAATGAATCACGAAGCTAACTCCCACGTACATTAGAAATAAAAGAAAAGAAGGTATGAATGAACAGCCTGAAGAATACCCAATGAAAGACGAAGACACAGGGAAAGACGGAAGGTGAAATGATAAACGGATTTCCAGTTGAATTACAAAGAGGGGGAAGCAACCAACTTTTTTTTTTTTTTTTTTTTTTTTTTTTCCGTGGAAGTAACAGGAAACACAAGATATAATGAGGGGGAATAAATGTTGAAGATTCGTACACGAAACTCATCCTTGACAATTACGACGATAGTTGAAGAACAAAAACAAGAACAAAAACAAGAAAACAAGAACAGAACAAATACAAGAACAAAAAGAACAAAGGTACAAAAAAAGGCGTGAATCATTCCTACAGCGACGCAGAGGAAGGAAGGGGTGAAGGTGTACACTCTCACTCACCGGGCGCCAGGGAACACGACCCAGGAGTGTTGCGGAAGAAGGGAACACATGAACAGGTGGCGGGGCGGAGAGAAAGAGGTTAATTGTTTATAAGAAGAATAGCTTTTGATTACCTGGCGTTTCACACATGGGTGGATTTACCCTCACGCAATGGAGGGCGTGTCCATTACCTCACAGAGAAAGAAATATGATCCCTTCTGAATGGCATCTGCATCTGACAACACTGGGAATGGCTGTGCTAATACTTTCACATCGCTCTGAACGCGATCCAATCCCTTTTTTAAACTCACTTTCTATTTATTAATCTATTCTTACTTTATAAGTGTATATATATATATATATATATATATATATATATATATATATATATATATATATATATATATATATATATATATATATATATATATATATATATATATATATATATATATATATATATATTATTTACTTATTTATTTCATGATTTGATTTGATTATTGCTTTTTTATAGTTCTTGTAGTCTTTCTATTTATTTCTTATGATGATTTATGTCTATGTTTGTTTATTAATTCAATTAATAATATTTTATGTATTATTCTCTTTGTTTCTACAATTTATGGTTAGTCTACTTTATATCTAACATAAAACAGAACAAAATCAAGAAATTTGTTCCTATTTATTTATCTATTTATTCCTTCATATATTTGTATGTTTGATAGTATCTATTAGAGTTTTTTGTAGCTCAATGCCGGTCTCTTTTATAACTAAAATCAACAACAAATATATAAGCTCCTTGGCTCTTGTTTATGTAGCCTGCTGCTGCTGCTGCTACTGCTGCTTTGTTGTTGTTGTTGCTCCTGCTGCTGCTGCTGCAGCTGCTTTGTTGTTGTTGTTGCTCCTGCTGCTGCTGCTGCTGCTGCTGCTGCTGCTGCTGCTGCTGCTGCTTTGTTGTTGTTGTTGCTCCTGCTGCTGCTGCTGCTGCTGCTGCTGCTGCTGCTGTTGATGATGATGATGATGATGGTGATGATGCTCAAGATAATAAGCTGCGTCCCTCACTGTGTAATATTGACTAGTGAACGACCAGAAATCGACAAAAAACCGCTGCTCCTCGCCAAAAATAAATATATTTCTCAGCACGAAGCAAGTATTCATATTTAGCTCATAAGTGTTCACAATGCTGGGGTGTGACGGGCCCGAGTCGTGTACAGAGGGGAAAAAATAATGTCCTTGCTGAAAAGTTTGGAGTATATACTGTAAGTACATCATTATTATTGCTGGTAGTGGTGCTTTGTTTTTGCTGCTCATTATTAATATTATATCTGTTGCTGTTGTTGTTGTTGTTGTTGTTGTTGTTGTTGTTGTTGTTGGTGGTGGTGGTAGTGTTGTTGTTCTTGTTGCTGTTGGTCGTGGTGATGGTGGTGATTGTGGTTGTGTTGTTGTTGTTGTTGTTGTTGTTGTTAATGCTGATGGTGGTGCTGGTGGTGGTGGTCGTGGGGTGGTCGTTGGAGGGTTCTGGTGGTGATGGGGGTCGTGGGAGGTCGTGGGGGGGGGGTTCTGGTGGTGGTGGGGAGAGTGGTGGAGATAGTGTAGTTGTAGTTATTGTTGTTATTGCTGTTTACATTGAATCGCAGATCAGCTCACGCATGTAGGAGGAAAATACCACAACGAGGCGCCTCATCAACCTTAACCACTAGACACAGCATGGGAAAAAAATACCAGACCAACCTAGACACTAAACCAAAGAAAGAGGAAAAAAATAAAAATAAAATAAACTAGAAACACCAGTCCAAACTCAACACAGATCACGAAGAAAACTAAACAAACCTAAACTTATGCCAGGACGCGAAGGCAAGACAAAAAAAAACACCGCTGCTCGCTCTTACGGACGCAGGAATAAAACAGTGGCAGGATTGAGTGGCGCGACACGGGCACTCGGCGAGACAGTGAATGCATCCATTGTATCAAACAGGTCGACCATTGAGGCACGAAGCGCTCAGGCGGAAACCGGTGGAGTGGATGTTGGGCATTATGGTATAGCTTATAAAATACAGGTAGTGCACCGGAAGAAACAGGAAGAGGGAAGGCAGTGGGCAAAGAAGAAAGAAAGTGGTGAAAGAAGAAAGGAAATAGTGCAACAGTTTAGAATTTATATAAAAAAAAAAAATCATGGTTTTGTTAATTTTGCAGTCATATCAAGCCACACAGTAAGAGAGAGATAAGTAGGTGTATGGAAAAGACTCAGTAATCAGATTATTTTGAAGTCTACATTATAATACCGGATATTGTTAATTTTGCAGTCATATTTAGCTACACAGTTTGAGATCTGTAGTCCAAGTAGAGAAGGTTAGATAAATGGAACAGAGTCAATAATCAGAATCTTTAAAACTCTACAGTAAATACGAGTAAATATAGAACATAGTTAATTCTGTAGGTTATATCATGCTACACAGTTCGAGATCAGTAGGGTAAGTAAAGAATATTGGATGAATGGAGCAGACTCAATAATCAGATTGCCGTTACAGAGTCAATACGGAAGCATTACTACACACAACGAAGCAGATCTCAGCACTTCGCTCAACACTCCCATCTCTATAACTACTACTTGACACATGCTTCATTAATCACGAACCACTATGAGGCAATTCTTTTTGACAGGCACTTCTAAACATTCATTATCTTTGCTGGGCATTGGCAAAATTCATTCCTTTTAATTTTCTTTTCTTTTTTGTAGGTGTTTGTGAATGTTTGCAGTGGTTCTTAGTGGTGTAAATCTCTGCACATCACACTGAAAATGGCAAAGACGTGCATGTGCAGTTCCTACGAGTCTAGGGGTGAAGCGAAAGACCAGCAAATATAAAGGAATTAGATCTAGACACTCTATTCGACAGTTTTAATTAAGACAGTGAAGCAGATAACCAAGTCAGACAGCAATATTCCACAATAAGAGGTACAAATCCTCGGTAACATATTAAGATAGAACAAACAAAAAAAAAAAAAATCTGTGTTGGCGGGGTTCAGGAGGCTGGCTCAGTGACGGAGATGAAAGGTGAAAAAAAAAAATAATAAAATGGAATAAAACTGTAATGGTTAATCTGTTATTTCTTTCCTTTTATAATTTTATCAAACAATCCCCAATCGTGGTAGCTTTGAAGCAGGACCCCACTACCTCATATTTTGGTACCGCCAAGCCTGTACTGTCCAGTGGAATATTTACTGGTGGCAAAGCGATCCAGGAAGAACAACTAGTCTAGTATGGATCACCTTTTTAATCATCTTAACTGTACATTCAATAGTTAGGCAGCTTCTAATTTTGAAGGTATAATTTACTATCTGTTTATTATTTATTTGCTATCAATTATTCTTCAGTCTTTTCCTGAGCTTCCTTTTTTTGTTGTCGATTTCTTCCGTCATTTATTGCATGCTTTATTGATACTCTTTCTTCTATTTGGTTCTGGCACGTCAATTTCGTCACACCTTTCTTCACCTTTTATTGCATATATGTTTTGCTGATGTTCGTACGTCTGCTTAGTTCAGGCTTGTCAATTTCATCACACACTCCTTCATATCTTGATTCATGGTTATGTGGGCAACTGAGCGGCCTTCTATTTTTTTTTTTTTTCCTGCAGCTTCTCTAATCGCTGCTGTCAAGCAGCAATTATTATTTAAATGTCATCCTCGGCAACACCTGGAATTTGAATTGATTTATCATTATTAGTTTCTGAGATGAAAATGAGCTGGTTTTCGTTTTCCTCTGTTTATGGACTTTCTGATTGGTAAACATCTCACTCCTTTCTGTTCCCAAGTCAAATGTTGCTTCACTGCTTGCCGTTCTGTTTAATTCATTGCAACTGTCTTCCTTCTAGTGATTTAAAGTATTTATTTATTTATTTAATGATTTATTTTTTCGTCAATCGCTCCTTCAAATCCACTTCAGGCTTTCCTATGTTTAAGGAATGCATTAAAATGTGTATTTATGATCATCACGTCATTCCTTTCATCATCACGTCATACCTTTCCATAATCTTCACGTCATTCTCTTCACTGGCCATCACGTCATTCTCTTCACTGGCCATCACGTCATTCTCTTCCCCGCCCATCACGTCACTCCCTTCACTGGCCATCACGTCACTTCCTTCACTGGCCTTCACGTCATTCCCTTAGAAAATCTACACAGGTGGACGCGTTTCTTTCTGTCCCGTAAATGTGATTCTTCATCTTCCTCGGAGTAGAAATGTATCATTATAATTTAATCAAATACTGATCTTTCAAAATTTCTCCAATACTGTGCTTTTAGAATTTTGTTGTCCCCAAATTTGCTCTACATCATCATGAAATGTACGAATTGACTCCCTACTTCAGTGGCATTACTAGACTGACCTGACTTTATTTTCTAGCCTGCATGTCTTTACTTCCCAATGGCTTCAGGAACTGCATGTGGGTTAACTAGCCTTTCATGGCCTCCTTATAGACAGAGGATAGGGAAAATCAATTAGTGGGTCAGATTCTGAAGCAACCACCCTACAGACAGACATGATGAACGAATGAACAGGTAGATGATAGTGAAGTTTTTGTTCTCATTCTGACAACTAGGAAAGTGATAATCAATTAAACATCGCTGGAGTTTGTGTCATTGCTCGCGAACTCTTGAATCTTTAAGAACCTAATTCCACTATATATATCTATAAAGCGTCTTACTTATCTATGCTCTTTTTTTTCACAATTTCTCATGTCGGATCTACGAGTATCAGTACATGCTGTTTGTTTTTATTACATGTTTTTATTACAGTCACATTCTGCCGCCACATCAGGAATTCTTTTAACCGCATCTTATATACGTCGACAAGTCAGTGTGTGTGTGTGTGTGTGTGTGTGTGTGTGTGTGTGTGTGTGTGTGTGTGTGTGTGTGTGTGTGTTTAAGATAGCTATATTAAAGGGTAAGATTCAGGGCTGTTAAGGCAGGGATACTTAAGTCATTTTATCAGAGAGAGAGAGAGAGAGAGAGAGAGAGAGAGAGAGAGAGAGAGAGAGAGAGAGAGAGCACGTTCCTTTCCTTTCAATTTTCCATTTTCCAGGACTCTGTGAAGGCGGGAGGTGGTTGTGGTGGTGGTGGTGGTGGGGTGTGGGGAGGGGAAGGTTAGTGGTGACGTGGGAGTAAGGAGGGTGGGGGAGGAGGGGAAGGGGAAGTCCTTTAATAGTGCTGAGTCACGGTCGTGAAGCTTACAAGTACTCCAATGATGGCACCTGTGTGTGGTGGTGATAACGGTCTGGTAGTGGTGGTGGTGGTGGTGGTGGTGGTAATAGTAGCAGCAGTAAGTGACAATGGTGATGGTGATGGTGACAGTTTGTGACGGCAAAGGTGATGATGAATAATGATGAAGACAATTATCACGGATGACAGTAGTGGTAATGATGGTGACGACAATTGATAATGATGACAGGTGATGATGATGATGATGATGATGATGATGATGACAGGTAGTGGTGATGACTGCGGTGATGGTACTGGCAGAGATAGTGATGGCAGTTAGTAGTGATGACAGTGATGGTGAAAACAGTAGTTCATGGTGACACTGATGATGATAACAGTGGCCATGATAGCAGTTAGCAGTGATTAGTAAGCAAAGACATGGTGATAAGAGACGGTGATGACAGCAGTGATAAAACTATGGTGGTGATGACAGTGAGAATTTTCCTCTTCCTGAAAAACTTCACTCAATCAAACTCACCATAATCATGAATAAGAAATCCTTCCTCGTTAGTTCACACCACTATAGCAAGGACGGTGAGAGGAAGAAGGTAAGGAAGGAGAAAGACAAAGACAAGGAAGGAAGGGAAAGAAGGTGAGAGAAGGAAGGCAAGGAAGGGGAGAGACTAGGAAAGAGAAAGGAAGGAAAGGAAGGAAGGAAAGGAAGGGAAGGAAGGGGTGAGAATAGGAAAGAAAGGGAAGAAAGGAGACTAAAAACAAGGAAGAAAGAGAAAAGGCTACGAAGGGAAAGGAAGGAAGGGGAGAGACTAGGAAAGGAAGAGAAGAGACTAGAAAAGAAAGGGAGGGAAAGGGAGACACTAGGAAAGGAAGAGAAGGGAAAGGAAGAGAAGGAAAAGGAAGGGACTAGGAAGGAAGGAAAGGAAGAGAAGGACTAGGAGGGACTAGAGAAGGACAAGGAATAGAGAGAAGAATGAAAAGATGGATGAGAGAGAGGAGGAAAAAGAAAAAAAAGAAGATGGAAATAAAGATAAAAATGGAGGGGAGGAGGAAAAGTGAGAGAGCAGAACAAGAAATGGAGGAAAGGGTACATGAATGAGTGGGAGAAGGGAAAACAAAGGAGGAAAGAGAGCAAAGGGAGAAAATAGAAGAGGAATGGAGAGAGAGAGAGAGAGAGAGAGAGAGAGAGAGAGAGAGAGAGAGAGAGAGAGAGAGAGAGAGAGAGAGAGAGAGACTAACATGCACCAGCGGCTCGACTTGGATATGGACTTGCTATGGCAGCGAAAAATTCGGGTACAGTGTGTTGACGCTCCGCCTTCGAGTGTGTGCCGAGGGAGGGGGCGACGGGGAGCGAGGAGAGGGGGAAGGAAGGGTATGGGAGAGCGAAAATGGGGAGAGGCTGAGACTGTGGGAGGAGAAAGGAAGAGGAAGACTGGGTTGAAACAGAGGTGGAGGAGAATGAAAAAAGGAGACTCTTTCAGGGCAAGAATGTGGGAGGGTATGGGGTATGGATAAGGAAATAAGGGGGGGTGCGAGATTTTGAGGGTGAAAATATATGGAGGGGCGGCGCCGAACTAGGGGACTGACAGTGGAGTTTGTGGGCGGTGTGGAGGAATGGAGGGAGTGAGGGAGGGATCGGGTGTGGAGGGTGGAGGTGGAAGGAGGAGGAGGGTGGAGGAAGTGTTCCGCGTAACAAAATCAGACAGCAACAAGGTCAGTGTAATCAGGTTCCTTGATAGATTTGAGCCACGGGAGGGGAGCAGGGCCGGCGGGAGGCTCGGGGAAGGGCTGCCTGTTGCCTATCATAACAACTAACGCCTTCCTATCAACAGGTGAACAGGTCCTACTAATGTTCCTAACAACGCCGACACTGCCCACCAGCTCCCCGAGGCCCTGGTCAATCCAGCACGATGCCCTGCCGCCCCGCCCCCTGCGCAGCCCCGCATGCCCACCGCCGTCCTGCGTGGCCAGCCCGTCGAGTCGACACGGCGTGAGGAGGAGACATCCGGGCGCCACACTCACTCCCTCACGTTCGGCCGCTGCACAAACAACCCCCACGGACACAATGCCGCCGCCGCCGCCGCCCCCTCTACGGCCGAGGCGAAAGGAGACCATCTCGCCAGTAGTCCCTATCACAACCCACAGCCCAGCTACTCTAACGGGATGACGACGCTAACACCAGTACACGACGCCGTCACCTCAGCAGCAGCAACGTTCAGCTCACGTCAGCACCTCGTTTTCGGCGTCAACACCCGGGTGGCGGCGACCATGTGAGGCCGTTCGGGGAAAGCTGAATAAAACCATCTTCAGCGTGGGACGTAATACAAACATTTTCTTTTCATTCTACGTGTGTGTGTGTGTGTGTGTGTGTGTGTGTGTGTGTGTGTGGTGAGGGGGACGGTGTTCTTTTCTCCCTCGTGGCACGAAGGGTTTTTGCTTGGCATCAGCTGAGTCCAGAGAGTCCGAGCAGCGCCGGGGCGCCGCGGAGTCCACCTGCCGCCACTCACGGCGCGGGAACGAAACGCGATCACCACACAGCCTCCCGCCGTCACGCTGTGCCCGAGTATTACTCATCCACACCTGATTCAGCCGGACGCTGCTTTGCTTGTGAACAACTTTTTTACGCGGCCTAACCACAGCCCGGCGCAAATAAAACGTTTTAACAGGTACCGGCGGGAAAAACTATCGTACACAAATGAAGCAAGCAGAACACGACCTGCGTGCGGGTTCAAACTAGATTATTTTCATTTTTCTTCCTAATTCACCCGAGGCCCCGAGAATGGCGATTATCTTTATGGCGGGTCTGCCGTCCACGTCGCTGCTGGAACAAGATCTTCAGAGCACTCTCGGAGCGCTCTCGACCGGAGAGGAACATTAATATAAAGAGAAACACGCGTAATTGAGGCCCTCGCCACTCGCCGCCCATCAGTGCCTCATAAAACCAAGACAGATCTGACTCAACACCCGGCGGAGGCCAACCGCCCCACCACCGCCGCTCTCTCTCTCTCTCTCTCTCTCTCTCTCTCTCTCTCTCTCTCTCTCTCTCTCGGCTGCAGGCGAGTCAAACTATGTATGGCATTCCGTATGGGCCAGCAGCCTCCAGGCCGCGCTGCCACGGCGCCCGGGGCCACGACGCCTCCCACTGGTGGCGCAGCGACAAACAGGCCACACATCAAGCATAATTCACTTCCATGTACACCTCTAGTGAGTCAGTTTTTAAGATCCGAAGCTAAAAGTTCCAGTTCAGTCCGGTCATTACCGCAAAAAGGTTTTACGTCTCGAGGAATGTTCCTCACTACAGCCGTGCTCAACCGCTCAATCCACCTCCTCCCTCTCCGCACCTCACCCGCCGCCCCGCCGCCGCAGCCGCCACACAAGCAACGCACTGCTAGGCCTACCTAGGGAGCGGCAAGCAACTGTTCCAAGCCGCTATGCGTTTGAAATTTTCACAGAAACTTTGTGTCATGTTTGAGTTTTGACCACTGCTGCCGTCAGGTGGTCGGCAAATATAATGAGACTCAGAAACGCTCCTCCCCTGCAGCAGGGAGACTCCCTTGCCCCACGAGGAACACGCCCTCGGGGGTTACGCTTGCACCAGTCAATAAGACGTGCACCGTGAAATTCCCATCTTGTTGGACGCCGGAGAAATAAAATCTATAGACAAATTTGTGATCCTCGGTTGTCAATGGTGAACACTGCCCGCGGCGGAGTCTTCCACTTGACAAGCCTGCTGCACTTCCTCCCGACCTTCGCCACGACGCCGGCTTGGGCTTCCTTCAGCCACCTTGGTCGCCGCCCCCCGAGCACCCTGTGTCCTCACCGCCTCTGCGTGCACCCCTTCATTGCCAGGACTCATCGCCCTGCACGCGGCCTGATGTGAATCTCGGTCGACACATGAAAGGAAAGACGCGGCCAGCGGCTCCGCTTGGTGCGGCTGGACGCGGAATTGGTGATGTCCAGTATAGGAACTTTCACAAATCTCCAGAATTTCATTACGTAATGCAGTTTGTACTCTAAGTCGACGCTGGAGTAACGCAGCGCCCCACTTAATCGACTGAGGCACATGGGAGGGAGATAGAGGCTGTCCAGGTGTCTTAGAAGGCGAGGGATGGCATAGATGGAGCTTGACGGGTCCCTATAGCGGGGCTGGGCTCCAATAGGCATATCTAGCGATCAGACACACGTAGCGCCACATGAAACTTCAATTTTAAGTTTTACAGCGATGGGAAACAGAGGGTGATGTGGTGCGTGGCGGCGCGGCGTATGGGCCTGGGATGGTAGCAGCACGAGGCCTCCAGACGACTTGCCGTTGGTTAAGGCTGACGTGTTGGTCTGACGGGCGGCGGGGCCAAGGCAAGGCTCGCGCTGGACACCGGCCACCGCTGGTTATCCCTGAATCGAAATAGGCACCATGACCTCATTAATTCCCGAACGTTTGCCTCCACGTGGTGTTATGTAATGGTGGGGAGTGTGGGCGTGTTCGCGGCGAAAATAATGAGAAACTGGGCTTCAGCGAAGGCCTCTTTGTTTTCGGCAGTAAACTTAAGAATCCAAGGTCTCCCGCTACGGGTTTGTAAGCACCTGAGAACTGCTTGGTGTGTGTGTGTGTGTCTGTGTGTGTGTGTGTGTGTGTGTGTGTGTGTGTGAGCAGCACCGGGGTGATATCTGCTCGAGGGAAGAAAGTGGGGGCGAAGCTGCTTTCCCACGCGACTTCGGGACAACAAAAGAGGAAGAAACAAACAGACGCCGCGCTGAGATGTGCAAACACCCTCTGCCATCACCTTGAGCGCAGCGTGTAGCTAACCAGCACCACTCACGAGGGAGGCGATCCCGGTAACCTTACCTACCACATTCCTACCGCAGCGCACCCGGTTATTCAGTTTGCTGAGGGTAATCGTTCATCACTGGAATGTATGTACTGCTTCCTACACTTACAAAAGCTGACACACAAAAAATTATAAGGTAAAGGATGGCTGGGCGTGGCCACCTTGAGGGAAGACTCGGCCATCACCTCGGCGGGAAACAGTGCAGGCCTCGCGAGGAAGGAGAGGCGGGGGAGGGCGAGCAGGAATTAGGATAGTTTAGGCCCACCGCTTAACGTTCTCTCAGTCCCTCCGTTTTCTAAATACGCCGAGTCATTCAGCCACACATCCTTCCTATACAATTTATTACAAGGGCGCTCTTATATTTTTAGGCCACAACAAGTAGTGCAGACTGTTCGCGAGTGACGTGTGTGTGTGTGTGTGTGTGTGTGTGTGTGTGTCGGGAGGAAGGGCAGAGGGAACATGTCCCTCCCTCGGGTGGGGGCGCGAGGAGCCTTACCGGGCGGTGTTCATCTGCAGCGGACGTTCCGGAAAACAAGTGGCGTGCGTCCTTGACTTGTTTTTGCTCGTATCTTGACTGAATTCTCGAGGTCCACTTGACTGTTTCCAATTAGCAGAAATACGCGAGTGTTTTGGCGCGGGAGTGACAGCACACTGGCGTCACTGTCGCCGGCGGCCCGTGCAAGCCTCTGCGTGTGATGTAAAAGACGGCGGAGTGTCCCACGCAGCTTTGTCAGAGGCGTCTATCTCGTAAAACTTGTGTGTAAATTGAGACTCTAGTTTCACTGATAACGGTACATAACACCCGCCCCTCCCTTCCTCCTTCCCTTCCTCCCTCTCTACCTCCCTCCTTCCAGCCTGCCTGCCTGCCTGCCCGCCGCCCGCCGCCTTCCTCACGTTTCTCGAGACGCCTTGTGCCTCTTGTGAATATGTGCGATTCCTCGGCGGCACATCATTAAGAGGCAGCAGCAGCCACCAAGGGCACTCAGCCTTAGGCCAGCAAACAGCCTCACCTGAGTCGTCCCTTTGTGTAATATCATGTAGAGGAAGTGGACGTGTGCAAGGCTTAAGAGATACACGCTCACTGACGTAATTATCTGCTAAGCCGTTTTTATCATCGTATTTACCTTTAGGGCGTCATAAAAATCCCGTTCAAGGCTGCGTGCTGGAAGAGCGGAGCGGCTAGCAACACTCAGGGGGGCACTGGGTGTGAGCGTTAATAAATCTAACAATAAAACAAGCGCCAAGTCATTACCTGTGTTTTTTTTCTTTTTTTTTTTTTTTTTTTTGACGCAGGG
>NC_087154.1:8500000-8502500 GCF_035594125.1 Scylla paramamosain
TATGATTTGTAGCAGCAGCAGCAGCAGCAATAGTAGTAGTAGTAGCAGTAGTAATAGTCTTCGTGTTGTTACTTTCACACTGTACACGAGACTTTTTGCTATACTGATAATGGCAGCAGCAGCAGCAGCAGCATCAGCATCAGTAGTAGTAGTAGTAGTAGTAGTAGTAGTAGTAGTAGTAGTAGTAGTAGTAGTAGTAGTAGTAGCAATAGTAGTAGTAGTAAACACGTTATAGAGATCGCTTGCAGTATGTAGGATGACTGCCATGACGCAAAGACCTCATGTGATGAGGTGGAGAAGGAAGGACGTGGTGATCATGCTTAAGAGGAGAGCAGGAAGGGAGGCAATCACCAGCTACAGTGCATAGGTGAGTGAGGGCGTCGAGCTGCGCGGGTTAACGGAGGAGGGAAGGACCGAGGAGAGGGAGGGAGGGGCAGGAGGGGAAGGAGGGGGAAAGGGGTCTGTACAGTTAGGTCCAGTACTCCATTACTTCCTTCCTGTAGCGGAGTCCAATCACCAATCAGGGCGTGCCGTGAGGTGTGAATCAGAACTCAGCCGACTAAAGTGTCCCAAGTATTTCGTCGCATTCCTCCTCCCTCGGCAGAAAACGCTCGCTTTTGGGCACAGACGCACTTTAACTCGGAATTTAAAACCGTTCACGCCGCGCCGCACGTAACACCGGGCCAGGTGACGGAAGGCTCGCGTCCACCTCAGAGTAATGTGCTGTCAAGAGTGCTGTCGACGGGAGTAATTTGTCATCTTATATAATGTTTCTCACAGGCTATTTTCTGCACATTCGCTGCTTTCCTTTGTCTGTTCGTAAGGAAATAATACGGTGAAAGGGTTTCTAGTCCCCTCGCTCCCGTCCCTTTTAAGGCTCGTATTCAGAAAGGCTTTACGACTATTTTCAAAGGTCACAAAGATGATTGGCCAGGTTCTCAAAATTGTTTCACCTTCCAATAACGTAGAAATCTTGTTAATCTGTCACTGAAACTGTAAAAACAACCCTTAGGAATCAGTGAAACTTCAACTAGGGGCTTTTGAAAGTAGTGGAGGTGCTGAGCAGGTGTTTCAGAATATGGTCCTCAGTTGTTTCTTACAAGGGGGGAATATAGTGGCTAAGAGTGTGAATGGTGTGTGTATGAGCGTGTGGTGCTTTGTTTGGGTCCTCGTGTGTGATTGTCGGCTTGGTATGTAGATAGATTTTCTCCACACGGATGAGGTTTGGCTTGCTAAGGGCGGGTACTGCTTCGTGTGTTGGTATTATTAAACATAGTATACCTCTTGATCTCAGCAGAAGTAAATCGCTTTTGTTCTTACAGTAAAGTTTCCTGCAAGCTGTGATGGTGTTCATCATGGCAAGTAATATTCAAAAGAAGGGCATCACGACACCACTGCAGATGAATTGTCGAGCTGCTGCTGCTTCTTTTATTAATATTATTGTTGTTATTGTTGTTGTTGTTGTTTGTTTGTATTTGTTCTAGCTTTCTGACAGCAGGAATTTCATGTTTTCTTTTTCACTTTTCTCCATTTTCTTTTTGCTAGTTTCCTTTCACGTAAAAAAAAAAAAACATCCATACAAAGGTATCCATACTTCAGAAAATGACACATTACGAATTAAGAGGACTAAAAAGAATGAATATGAAAAAGAAATAAAAACAATAATTGATGAAAGAATCCTAATTTTTAATGTTCATATTAAACTTAGTAATTCTTGAAGCGTTTGATTCAATTACTGTATTGAATTTCGAGATGAAAACGAAAACAAGGGTGTGGTGAATTGACTAAGGGATCTGTGACTAAATGTGCACTACAGAAAGAGAATGCGTTATGTGGAAAGAAAATGTGGAATATGAAAAAAAAAATAACGGAATGTGGAAATGAGGGAAATGCGAGAAAAAAAGGAAAGGAATAGGGAAAGAAAACTAGAGGCTATGAAAGCAAAGAAGTTTAGTATAATGTGAACAGAATATGAGATGAATGCTTAAAAAAATGATGAATATAAAAAGAAAATAAACTGAAAGAAAAAAATGAAAATAAGATAAACTGATGAAACAAAAGAAAAAAAAAACCTTCACCTTTTCTTTTGGTTCACTACGGTACACAAGACACTTCCTTCAGTATCAGGCTATTAAAACACACCATGCTCTATTCCAAACTACTTTACTTTCTTGCCTTCAATAAAACGAGGTCATCACGGGCAGTTATGAAGCATGATGAGTACTGATGGGAGCCTCTGACGGGTGAATAAATGGCAGAGATGGGGAGATGACAGGGGAAGAATCTTGGTGATGGGAGCTGGAAACGGTGTGACCAGTAGTGATGGGCTGTGGTGTTGGTGGTGGTAAGGGGGTGATGGTTTGGTGAAGGGGGTTAAAGGTGATGCTGTGGAGTGATGGGTGGTGATAGGGATGATGAGAGGTGATGAGTGGTAATGTGGGTGTGGTGGCAATCATTAGTGATGGGGGCATGATGGGTGGTGCTCAGAGCTAAGTGGCGC
>NC_087154.1:8512500-8515000 GCF_035594125.1 Scylla paramamosain
GAGAGAGAGAGAGAGAGAGAGAGAGAGAGAGAGAGAGAGAGAGAGAGAGAGAGAGAGAGAGAGAGAGAGAGAGAATAGTAGCTGCTATTGAGAGATTTTGACGAAAAGAGGAAGACGATATTGAAGCAATGTAGTGGTGGGGGAAGGGATGGGATGGGAGGGGAGTGGCAGGGGCACCGCGATGAGGGGGAAGAGTGGGGGGAGAGAGGGAGAGGTGAGATGTGGAAGAGTGGGTACAAGTGGAGCGGCTGTAGCAGGCAGTGTATTTCAGACATCACTCAGTAAGAGAAGCGAAAGGAGGAGGAGGAGGAGGAGGAGGAGGAGGAGGAGGAGGAGGAGGAGGAGGAGGAGGAGGAGGAGGAGGAGATGATAAATGGACGAGGAGGAAGACGGGGAATGATAGTAATGGTGATGAATGTGATGGTACTGATGATAGTGATGGTGGTGGTAATGATGATGATGATGATGATGATGATGATGATGATGATGATGATGATGATGATGATGATGATTAGTAGTAGTAGTAATAATAATAATAACAATAATAATAATAATAATAATAATAATAATAATAATAATAATAATAAACAATAATGCTTCGTCTTTACAGGTTAAGTGTTTTGATTTATTTACTTATTCATTATTTTATCATTATTTTATATCTACTTATTAATTTATTTACTTTTCAGCTCCATAGGCCGCATCTGTAATTACTCATCGGTTCCATTACGCCCATGATATGTTAGATAGAAGTCTCTCAGGGTGTGTACATGTTTACCATCATTACTGACGCTTTTCTTCATAGTCTTTATATACACTCTCAGTGATTGCCTCAGTTGTAAGTCTCAGTAATAATGTTGCTGCTCCTGTGCATTAATATTATCGCTGAGTAAGGAGAGATTATATAAGGAATAAGAGCAACTCAGTAATTGATAACAGCTGTTTTACGGAAATGAATATAGGGAGAGAAGAAAATGCGTATTGAAAAAGTGCATTTAGGTTTGTTTGAAAAGAAAAAAAAAAACTTCATTGATTTAAAAATATATAAAAAGGAAGAACATATATACAAAGACACATGGTAGAATAATATAAGAAAAATATCATAGATGCAGAATTACGGAAAATGTAGATAAAGAAGCAGAAACAGAAAAGCAAACACCACTCAAAATACAAGAATTAAGAAAACGTATGGCAGGAAACACTAAAGAATTTATGAAAAGCAAACCATCATGCAGAATTAGGGAAAAGTACAAAAAAAAAAATGTATGCCAACAAAAACAGAATGAACTAATTTTACTAAGGGATTTATTCACCTAACCTCTAAAGAACTAAAAAATTTCTTGAGTGGAGACAAAAAAAAGGCATGAGAGAAGAGGAGCTAGATTTTGTCTTTCCTTGAGATTACAAACGTATTTAAGAGAGTTTAGTACAAAAGAAAGTGTGTCAAATTTTTGGTGATCAAAGGAAAAAAAATTGTAGCAGTGAAAGGGTTGAAGAAGAGTTGCACAAAGAAACATACAAGAATTAAAGAGAGAGAAAAATACATGAAGCACAAAACTGAGCAATACATATATATAATTCAATACTGAAAACACATCGAAGGACACATGATTAGGAGAAATAAATAGGCAAGAAAAATAGAATAAAGATAATACAGTAGTCATCATACAATAGCAAAAATACACCATAATAAAATACAGTACTTTATATAACAATGAAATACGATACAAAGAAAATACACCACCATCACCACCACCACCACCACCACCACCACCACTACTACTACTACTACTACTATTACTACTACTAAAACCACCACCACCATCACCACCACCAGCAGGCCCATCAAGGTGACAGTGCGGGCCAGTCATCGTCATTAGACACGCGTGTTAACAGGTGCAGGGACGTGCTGATGGCGACGATGATGATAACGATGACAGTGACAGTGAGGGGAGTGGGGATGATGACGATAAGAATAATTACGATGATGGTGATGATAACGATGATTTTTTTAGGACTGTGATGATGATGATGATGATGATGATGATGATGATGATGATGATGATGGAGACTAATAATGGTTTCAATGATAGTAACAAAAAACATACCTAGGAACTGTGATGATGATAAAATGTCGATGATGATGATGATGATAGCGATAGTGATGATGATATTGATGATGAAGATGATAATGTCAATGATGAAGAGGCTAATCCTTTTATTGATAACAAATATATACCTAACAACTGTAATGATAGCAATGATGATGATGATGATGATGATGATGATGATGATGATAACACTGATGATAATAATGATGATGATGATGATGAAGTAGTTAACATTTTCAATCAAGAAAAAGAAATATACCTAACAACTATGATGGAGAAATAATAATTAAGATGGTGATAATGATGATGATGATGGTAACGACGATGACGATAATAAGAGACAGACTAATAACACTAATGAAGATGACGGACGCTATTTGCCGCGCGGA
>NC_087154.1:8520000-8552500 GCF_035594125.1 Scylla paramamosain
TAATGATAATAATACTGATAACAATAATAATAATAAATGCTAATGATAATTACTGATAGCAGGGTGATGTGAATGCTGACGATTATCACCAGTAAATCTTCATATAAACGTGAAACATAAACAAACGCATAGTGATGACGGCGAGGAGAACAGACAATTATGATAAACTCAATCAAACACAGTCGAGGGAGGGAGAGAGATAAACAAACACCGCCACCACCAGCACCACCACTATACAAACCCAATTATTCCTATAACTCAAACCATTATAACTCAAACCGACAATTAGACTGAACTGTAATTGAAAAGGTGAAGGTTAAATCGAGGCTCTTATTCTGCCCAGCGCGGAGAGGCGGCTCTTGAAGGCACTCAGGCGCCCTTCCCTGCTGATGGTGGCCCTGGTGGTGGTGGTGGTGGTGGCGGTGTAGGTGCTGGCGTGTGTGGGTGTGGATGAATAGGAGAGCAAGGAAAAGAGTGAGTTTGGGAGAGGGAGAAGGAGAAAGGGAGAGGTTAAAAGGAAGTGGAGGGCGTAAGAAGCATGGGAATCCTGAGTGAGAGTTGGGAGAGAGAGAGAGAGAGAGAGCGTAGGTGAGTGAGTGAATGAGAGTAAGTGAAAGGAACTAGTTACGTAACTGAGTAAGTGAGTATGTATGGGGAGTAAAGCAGAGTTCGGATGTGGGTGAAGACGTGATCAGTGGCTCGTGTGATTGAATGAGTGAAAAAAACACAGACGTGGATTGTGAATGAAGTGAATGAGTGAGTGTGGGCGGCCGTGTGTGGAAGATAGTCTGGGTATAGTCTGGGTGAGTGAGTGGACGTGTGGAAGAGTGGAATGAGAGTGTCGGTGTGGCGTTTCGTGAGTAGTGGGCTGGGTAGTGACTGAGTGAGGGCGTGGGTGAATAAGTGAGGGCGTGAGTGAGTGGGTGAGTGAGTGAGTGAGTGAGTGGTGGCGTGGGTGAGTGAGGGCGGCCGTGGAGGTGTTGCAGGGCGGGCGCGGTGGTGATGAATTATGGATGACAGAGCGAGGGCCGCGGGGCCGCACTGCTTCTGCTGGAATGTAAAACTACTCCACATCACTACCGACCCTAGACTCCCTCCCCCACCTCTCTCTCTCTCTCTCTCTCTCTCTCTCTCTCTCTCTCTCTCTCTCTCTCTCTCTCTCTCTCTCTCTCTCTCTCTCTCTCTCTCTCTCTCTCTCTCTCTCTCTCTCTCTCTCTCTCTCTCTCCCAGTCTCTATTACTATTCCTCCCAATACCCTCATTTATTCACTCCGTATACAACATGGCTTTGTCCTTCACTTCTTTTTTTCTTATCTTCACTCACACTCTCATTTCTTTATAATTTTTTTGCTCCTTCCGCACCATCATTCCTCTTCCCTTGTAAAACATTCACTTATCTCACCTCCCGGCCGTCCTTCTTCTCTTCTCTTTCCTTCTTTCACTTTTCATCTCCTTAACCCTCCTGTCTTCCTTCGTTTCCTTCTTCTCTTAAATTACTTCCTTCCTTCCTTACTTCTTCCTCATTCTTGTCCGCATAACCTTATTTCCTTCCTTTCATTTTCCTTCAGGTATAATTTCCTTCATTCACCACCACCTCCTCCTCCTCTTCATTCTCCTCCTCTTTTCATACCTCCTTTACGTAACCTTCCTCCTTTGCTTCCTTAACGTCCTTTCATCCTACTCCTACTTCCTTATTCCTTTCCTTTCTTTCGTGACCCCATAACCTCCCCTCCTTTCCATTTAAACCTCCTTTCTTATTCTCTTCCTCCTCTTCTTTCCTTAACCGCCAACTCCGCTTTCTCCTCTTCTTCCTTTCCTTCAGTTCTTTCCATAACCTACCCTTCATCCCTCCCTCCTTCCCTCCCTCCTTCTCGTCTCCTTCATATCTTGTCCACATAACCTTCCCAACCCCTCCCCTGGCAGGCCTCCCCCTCAACCCCTGCCCTTCACGAGAGGCGCCAGGATCGTGGGTTGTGCCTGCAAATCCTTGTCGCGGTGCTCGACTTGCGATTAACTAACTGGAGTGAGGAGAAAAAGCGGAGACGAACAAGCTGCCTCTCGCACGAAGAAAATATCGCCCCGAGGAAAAAAAAAAAAAAGAGAGCGAGAGCGAGAAAGAGAAAAAAAAAATAAAATGCACCAAAAAGAAATGCGTTCTCCTCTGGACATAAAAACAAGCCGGCGACGTGTTCTATTGTTTTACTCGACACTTTTGCGAGGTGGGGCCGGCGGACACCAGGACACGGCTTAGGATCAGTGTCCGCGCCTCAACTATTCCGCCGATCGGGGAGGAAAAGGAAAACAAAAATACATACAAGGAAAAAAGGCGATGCAAGTTCAAAAAAGCGAGAGGTGGCTGCTTGGCGGGGCCGCGAGGAGGGAGGAAGGGAGGGAGAGAGGGAGGGAGGGAGGGACGGGAGGAAAGTAAGAGAGGGAGGGAATAGCACATGGAAAAAACTTGGAAAAAAAAAAAAATCGGAAGGAAAAGAAAAGAAAAAGACGCCTGCGAGACAACACCGGTGAAGGAAAAGAAATCGCGGCGCAGGCAAACAGTACCTGCTTCACCTGCTTGCTTCCTTCCTTCCGTTGCCTTTCCGCCGCGCCTCACCTGTTGCGGAAGCGAAGGACAGACAGACAGGTAGGTGAGGACAAGGCACGGCGGACGAACACCACCTCTTCCTTGTAACCCTCACGACCTCACCTCTCCTCCTCTACTCTCACCCTCACTCTCACCGCAATGCCCTCCACTGCTCATCCTGACACACACGATACAATTACAGCAGATAATGATGATGAATCTTGGTGTTTTGTTGCTCTGCGCCTCCACCTCCGTCAAGTAACTCTCACACCGCTGGAATATAAAATGCCTTCCTTCTCATGGAGTCAAGTTTCCTTCCCCGCGTAGAAGCAACAATGATATATGAGTAACGTTCTGCTTTGTGTATATATATTCACTCCCTCTCATAACAAAGGCAGCAGAAAGAAAAAGAAAAAAAATACAAAAAAGAAATGTTAAAAAAAAAGGTTCCCGGCTCGGTTTGTCTTCCCACTTAACTGAACAACGAGGAGGAGAAAAATGAAGCGTGGGATGAAGATATTGAAAGTTAAATGGCGCTTTGTATGATTTTTTTTTTCTGCAGACCTTCCAATAACTAACACGTCACGGGAGAGAAAAAATGAGAATAATAATGTGTTGAGCATGACTCCTTTAGTGTGTGTGTGTGTGTGTGTGTGTGTGTGTGTGTGTGTGTGTGTGTGTGTGTGTGTGTGTGTGTGTGTGTGTGTGTGTGTGTGTGTGTGTGTGTGTGTGTGTGTGTGTGTGTGTGTGTGTGTGTGTGTGTGTGTGTGTGTGTGAGGGCCTTGGGTACCACCACCACCACCAACACCATTCCTCTCCTCCACCACCACCACCACAACTGCCACACCCCAACTCTCCACTTAATCCACTGCCACCTTCACCACACCCACACCACCCCACACTCTCCTCTCCTCCTCCTCCTCCTCCTCCACAATCACTGCACTCTCTTCCTCCTCCTCCTCCACCTCCACAATCATCACACTTCCAATTCCTCTCAACACTCCAATTCCTCCAACACTCACTCTCTCTCTCTCTCTCTCTCTCTCTCTCTCTCTCTCTCTCTCTCTCTCTCTCTCTCTCTCTCTCTCTCTCTCTCTCTCTCTCTCTCTCTCTCTCTCTCTCTCTCTCTCCCCCCACCACCGGCACAATACCTCTCCCTACCTTCCTCCATCCTTCACCTCCACACCACAGTAACCTTGCAAACGTCATCACCACAGCACCATCACTAGAATTCAGTGCCCTAACACTTCACCACAACCACTCCACCACCAACACATCAATGGTAATCAAACTTCACACCCCATCACTTCAACTGCCCTCTCTTCCCCCCAACGTCCCACATCCCATCCGATAACACCCCTGTACCCTTTACGTCTCCTCACCAAATTTCCACAATACCACTACATTCAACACACAATATTTGAACGATCTCACATCTTTTCCTTATCTCTCCTCACCATCACCACCACCAGCACACCACCAAGCACCCAAGTATTTTTTTTTCTTTTCTTCAAATACCAATCACAGGCCTCACACACAGCCTCGTAGAAACAAATGACGGATATATTATTTGATTAAAGGCTTCGGGCATAGAGTAACAAAAAGGTTATATAAGATAGGCCTACTGAAAATGACTGTCCCTAAAGAGTGTAGTCAAAAAGGGTTACCCATATTTTAAGGATGTTTTCAATTGTCCCTCTTGAAACAATTCGACTCAAAGGTTATAGGAGGAAATGCAGAAGCAGGCAGGGAGTTCCAGAGTTTATCAGTAGGAGGGACGAAAGATTAAGAACACAGGATAACTCTTATATTAGGGAGGTGGACAGAATAGGGATGAGAAAATGTTTGTTCTGCCTTTGTGTTCCTGTGTGTCTCCCCGCATCATCAGCTCACTAATCAAACAGCAGCATTAGAAAGTACGTAACACCATCCACACAAGGCTCGCCTCCTTTACCTATCCATTTCTATTTCCTTTTGTGTGACCTGAAGAAGAAAACGAGAAGCAATCACTTCACATTTCATAATACAACTCTTACTCTTATCAATAATAATTTTTTTTTCATCTCGTTATTAATTCTAGTCTCTTACTTCCACTATTTACGTACTGAAGGATTAAGAATACAATGCAATCACTTTATTACGCAATCTCTCTCTCTCTCTCTCTCTCTCTCTCTCTCTCTCTCTCTCTCTCTCTCTCTCTCTCTCTCTCTCTCTCTCTCTCTCTCTCTCCCAATTCTAGCCTCCTTCAACTCAGCACTCATCCTGCAGAACTCCACTCCATCACTACCACCACCACCACCACCACTATCCTTCACCATCCGTCCATCCTATATAGTACAATCAAGTCAGGTGAACACAAGCCCGCATGAAATACTGCCTCTCATCTGGTGGCTCTTTAACACCAGCTTCCCCGCACTCCCGCGCCCGGCGTTTCCTCACCCCGAGAGATGCATGCGAATGGAAGGCAGCACACAACTTTCACCTTGCTTAGCGATGCCACGCACGGACGCCGGACGGTTCACATACAACACTAACCTTTACGTAACCTGCCGCCGCGATAATAGACGACACCCCGACGCCTGGCTGGAAACACGACGACGACGACCAGGAGTGGGAGTAGAGTGAAGGTATGGGAGGGAAGGATGAGGCAATAAGAGAAGACAGACAGACAGACAGGCAGGCAGGCAAACGGGGAGACAGAAACAGACACACACACAGAGTATTGTAGGAAAGTATGATGGATGGAAGGAAGGAAGGAAGGGAAGGATGGGAGGAAGGAAGAAATGAAGGATAGGTAGAGTGATGGGTAAATGAATGGATAAAAAGGAAGGAATATGGAGGGAAGAAAGAAAGGAAGTAAAGAAGGAGGGAAGATAAAAGGGCGAACCAACTAACAAATGAACGATCAGACGATGAAAGAAATCAAGAAGGTAATCAGAGAGAGAGAGAGAGAGAGAGAGAGAGAGAGAGAGAGAGAGAGAGAGAGAGAGAGAGAGAGAGAGAGAGAGAGAGAGAGAGAGAGAGAATGTTACAATGCGACCACGCCCACGACCAGGCCCGCCCAAATGACCTCCTAAGAACACACACACACACACACACACACACACACACACACACACACACACACACACACACACACACACACACACACACACACACACAAATCATTTTCTGTTTGGAGACTCCGTTTTCTTTTCAAGGAACAATAATATTTCTTTTTGGAAAGGGAACAGAAAAAGAAATTGAAAAGTTGCAACAAAACAGAAGAAAAAATGCTCAGAAAAAAAAAAAACAGGAAACATCAGATGTATAAATTTGTAATAAAACGAATTTTTTGGGCGGGGAACACACACACACACACACACACACACACACACACACACACACACACACACACACACACACGAGACGAAGGAAAGCGACAAGGAAATAATAGAAAAAAAAAACTGAAACAGGATGCTGGAAAAAAACAAAACAAAAAAAAACAATGTCTGGAAGCAGAAAAAAAGGGGAAAAGAAAAAGGCCAAGGGAAAAAATGCCAGGATGAACACCGCACTGTACTTAAGGTGTCACTGGGCAAGGGAACAAAAAAAACAAGGGGGTGGGGGGAAAGGCACCTGGTGAATCGGCTAGGGAAAAAAACACATAATGACATGTTCAGGAAAAAAGTGACGGTCGGAAATAAACACAAGAGAGATGGAAGGGGAAAAAAATAATGATAATGACCTGCATTGTAACAGCTTCCTCCGTGACCTTGAACCGTGGTGGTGGTGGTGGTGGTGGTGGTGGTGGTGGTGGTGGTGGTGGAAAAATTGATGGTTGTGGTGATGATAGTGAGAGAGCTCATGGTGAAGAGTATTGTGGTGGAAGTTTAAGTGATGATGGTGGTGAACGGTGATGATAGTGATGAATGAAGTTAGTGATGACAGTGGAGATGGTGGTGGTGATGCTAACAGTAACAGTGGTTATGATACATTTCAATAATGGCGATTGATGGTGATTGAAATTGATGATGAATACTGAGTGACAGTGAAGACAGAGAGAGATGGTGATTGTGGTGAGGGTGAAGGTGGAAATGGTAAAGCTTATTTCTACCTTGCCATTTAGCAGAGCAAACTTCGCCTTATTATTACCGTGGAAGGCAAAGGCGATGCGTCTAAATATCACTCACTCGTCAGGATATTGCCGTCATGGCTGTCTGCGAGAAAAACAACTTTATTATCACCATTATTATTACGAACACATTCCTGACTTCGCCGCGGGGTGCAATAAATACACCATGGATGTAATATGCAACAAGTGTGTGTGTGTGTGTGTGTGTGTGTGTGTGTGTGTGTGTGTGTGTGTGTGTGTGTGTGTGTGTGTGTGTGTGTGTGTGTGTGTGTGTGTGTGTGTGTGTGTGTGTGTTCTTAATAATTAGGATTACATTCCTGATCCAGAGCCTTTAATTTGGATAATTGATCAGCACTGGGATAAATATTGTTGAAAATAAATCAAATGCTCCGTAATTAAGGAAATGTTGGGCTTAGTAAGTGATATCCATGTTCTCTGAGGAAGAAAAAAGGAATTATGGTTCAATATTGTAATTCTTAAGTTCCTGACTGAAGAACTAATATGCCTCACTTGACAGGCGGGCAGCAAAAAAAACAGTAAATATTAATCGGTCATGAGTGATTTAAAAGTGCATCCTTGTACTAGAAAAAAAAAAAAAAAAGCTAAATGTAAAAGCACTGCTCAAGGAAGTTCAAACGAGTCATGTATAGAATATAAGCACATCTTTTTTTTTTCAAGGAGGAAGACTATATTGATATATTTCTTCAGTGTCGCATAAATGCCAAAGTAAATATATAATTCACAGTTGAATATGAACATAATAAATAGCCGTTATTAAATATTCTGACACATAAGGTGAACAATAAGCTATAGACATAAACATACATCAGATACATACACATGACTTGAACTAGATACATATACACGTACGATCATTTATGAATAGATGCAACACCAAACTAGAAAAAAAATCTAAGTTTAGCTCCACATTTTAAGGACATTGCAGTTATTTGCCTAGAAAAAATCGCCATAAACAATGCCTTGACGCGCAGCTTGTAACATTTCAGCCAATGCTTCCACAGTTAATCAACTTTCCAAAATACAAGGACAGACTTCCGAGCCACTGAAGCTTTGTAATGTTTGTTGCCTCTGCTGTTGTGCTTCCCGAGCTGGGCATATTGGCTCTACAGTCAGGAACCAAATGGATAGATAAATAAATGAATATATAAATAAAATGACCATTAGGGTTTTTCTTATTGGATATGAATACAACTTGCCAAAATATTTTTTTTTTCTCTCTGATGGGGAAATAATCTGGAAATAACGATCACTGAATTAAGGAGAGACTTAAAAACTTATTTACGGAAAGATTTTACCTCGGATTTCACCATTGCGTAACCTCCTTGTAAGTAAATAAAAGAAAAAAAATTAACGAGTCTTCCCCTAAATTATGTCTAATATAAATAACTTTTGCTTTTATGGGGAAAACTTTATTTGCTTCATATTATTTACTTCATATTATACATATCATTTATTTACATTATATTACTATATTTTATAATTTGTACTTATGGCCTTGTTTATCCAGAATTCTTTTGTGTTAATTTCAGACGTATTATTGTTGATTTTACGCGTATTAAGCCTTTCACCGCAATATAAAAACAATTAACAGCACCAGAAGTAATGCATGAAATCTTTATAAGTATCTACAAGAAAGAAGCCGATTAAAAAGAATAGATTTTGCAATTTCTTTCAAGTTTAAAGATTGGGGGTGGCTCTAGAACAAGTAAAGAGGTCTCATGATTAGTAATTTAAGATAGATGTACCAAAATGTGTCTCATTTAAGGATGTATAATGTTGCTTTCTTTGATATATATTGGCTTAGAAGTAAATGTCACAACCTAAGTAATCTTTCCCCATACGTAGGTCACGCCCTGGCCTGGCTCTGGGTCACCGGCGCGCGCCTCGTGTCTCTTACCACCACTAGGGAGGCATGAATTGTACATTATTGCTTCTTTTATTGCTTTCACAGTCCACAGATGTTAGATGTCAATTTGAGAAACCTTACTACTCCATAAGGTGTGTGTGTGTGTGTGTGTGTGTGTGTGTGTGTGTGTGTGTGTGTGTGTGTGTGTGTGTGTGTGTGTGTGTGTGTGTGTGTGTGTGTGTGTGTGTGTGTGTGTGTGTGTGTGTGTGTGTGTGTGTGTGTGTGTGTGTGTGTGTGTGTGTGTGTGTGTGTGTGTGTGTGTGTGTGTGTGTGTGTGTGTGTGTGTGTGTGTGTGTGTGTGTGTGTGTAAAGCACCCTATTTGCTCCCTTATACGCTATACAATATATGAATTAATCAACACCCTCATTGCATACATTTCCATACCATTACAGCGGGCTGGCAGCGTGGCGGCGCGATGGAGCAAGGGCGTGGATTCGTGTTTTCTCTGCAGAATTATTAACGGTACTTTGGCGGAGTGCCGCGCCCGTCACTCGCTGCCAACCGGTTTGAACACGCGCCGCCCTCCGCTCGTGTGTTTGCGGGAGATGCGAGAGCGTGCTGGATACTGCATACCGTGTCGCTCATTGCTCGGTGAGGTGAAGCACTGATTGAAAGGAGTAAGACTGACTGATACTGTACAGAGAGGGGTGGTTTTGTACTAATGTCATTATTATTATTAGTGGTAGTAGTAGTAGTAGTAGTAGTAGTAGTAGTAGTAGTAGTAGTAGTAGTAGTAGTAGTAGTAGTAGTAGTAGTAGCAGCAGCAGTAGTAGTGATAGTGGTAGTATTGGTGATAGTGGTAGTATTGGTGGTAGTAGTAGTGGTAGTAGTAGTAGTAGTAGTAGTAGTAGTAGTATAATAGTAGTAGTAGTAGTAGTAGTAGTAGTAGTAGTAGTAGTAGTAGTAGTAGTAGTAGTAGTAGTAGCAGCAGCAGCAGCAGCAGTAGTAGTAGTAGTAAAACAGTAAAACAACAGCTATACTATTACAACTTCCTTTCTCGTTCCTTTTTTTTTCCTTTTTTTTTTTTTTTGAGGCAGGGACATTTTTTCCTGATTTTTTTTCCCCTTTGGATTGCTACTTTAGAACAACACTTACAATATTTACTACTACTAATACTACTACCACCACCACCATCACCACCACCACCACCACTACCACCACCATTACTGCATTTCTCCTGAAGTGACGCATATACTAAAAAGAAATACATACACAAAATTGATACACATACCAAAGGGACTAAAAAACAGAGAAGAACAAGGACAAGGAAACCCTCACCTAATAAATCTCTAGCTCCAAAAGTGACGTTCAAATTTCTTTACCTCATTCTTTTTTTCTTGCCACTCCTTTGTTGATGTTGTCGCGCACGTGCCGAAGTTATGTAAATAAATAATATATTCACTACCAGGGCTGACAGCTTAGGTATAACGGTGGTGGTGGTGGTGGTGGTAGTAGTAGTAGTAGTAGTAGTAGTAGTAGTAGTAGTAGTAGTAGTAGTAGTAGTAGTAGTAGTAGTAGTAGTAAATATTGTAAGTGTTCTAAAGTAGCCGTGATAACAAATGTAGTGATGGCAATAATATTAACATCAGTAGTAGTAGTAGTAGTAGTAGTAGTAGTAGTAGTAGTAGTAGTAGTAGTAGTAGTAGTAGTAGTAGCAGTAGTACGATGAGGAGGAGGAGGAGGAATAAAAGGGAAGACCAGGAGGAGGAGGAGGAAGAGGAGGAGGAGACAGGATCCCAGTCAAGATGAAGGAGGTGAAGGAGCCTGAATTGGTGTCAGAGGAGGAGGAGGAGGAGGAGGAGGAGGAGGAGGAGGAGGAGGAGGAGGAGGAGGAGGAGGAGGAGGAGGAGGAGGAGGAAGAAAGAAGACGGAAGAGAAGGATGACACTAATTATTATTGAGAAGTTAAGTGTGGGATTCAAATGACCCTGACAATTATTATGGCAGAAAAAAAAGCGAGAACACAAAAAAATGCACAAAATGACAAGAGAGAAAAGACAGAACGAAGAGTAGAGAGCAAGAAAAAACACAGAACAGAAAAAGATAAATAAAATGAAGAGAAAGGCAAAGCAAAGCAGAACAGTGGAAAAATAAAAGAAAAACAAAAGAAAGAAAAGCGAGAAAGCAGGAAAATACATAAAATAAAACGATAAGGAAGAGAGAGAAAACGGAACAGACAAACAGATAGACAGACAAAAGAATTAAAAATAAAAAGCAATGTCTGGTGTTGTCTATATATATATATATATATATATATATATATATATATATATATATATATATATATATATATATATATATATATATATATATATATATATATATATACCACATGCAAATATCACTTGTTCTTTCCGTGTGTGTGTGTGTGTGTGTGTGTGTGTGTGTGTGTGTGTGTGTGTGTGTGTGTGTGTGTGTGTGTGTGTGTGTGTGTGTGTGTGTGTGTGTGTGTGTGTGTGCGTGCGCGCGCGCCAGGGAGAGTATGACCTCTAACGGGCACCAATTAGCGTGGCTACAATGACCTGTATTATATCAGCGTCAATCATTCGTGAGCAGCCATTAGTCGGGGTACTTGAGGTGAAGGGAAGAGGAAGGGGGAGAGAGGAAGGGGAAGGGAGAGGGGGAACGAGACAGCAGGTAGGGGAGGGGAAAGGAAGAAAAGAAGGAAGAGGGCAGAGAGCAATGAAGGGAAGGAAGGGGGAGGTGGAGGGAGGTAGAGAGTAATAGGTGAAGGGAGAAATTGACAGTTGAGAGAGAGAGAGAGAGAGAGAGAGAGAGAGAGAGAGAGAGAGAGAGAGAGAGAGAGAGAGAGAGAGAGAGAGAGAGAGAGAGAGAGAGAGAGAGAGAGAGAGAGAGAGAGAGAGAGAGAGAGAGAGAGAGAGAGAGAGGGGGGGGGTAGTACAGATAAATTAGGTGAGTCTGATGGAGGAAGACGCGGAGGAGACACAAGGAAGGATTAGTGAGAGATGAATGTAGGAGTAGGAGGAGGAGGAGGAAGAGGAGGAGGAAGTGACTAAAGGGACATAAAAAGAAGGTTAAAAAATAACAAGGCCACAAAACCAGGTATGTACAAAGGTCTTGGTGATCTATACGCCAAACCAGCATGCAACACTGCCACACTCCTGCCCCTTCCCTCTGCTGTGCCTTCCTGAGTTGCACCATAAACCCCGCGTGCTTCTTCCTCAGCTGGGAAAAAGAGAGGAAAAGAAGAAGAAATGTGGGTTATAAAGTGAAAGGTGAAGGGGAAAAATGAACACCACCACCAAGACTACTATTATTACTAATGCTATCATCACCACCACCACGCCTAAAACAACTGATTTTTTAAGAGGGTTTAGTTAGGTTTATTCGTCATTGCTGTCTTGGAGTAGAGCAAATCAGGTGTGATAAGTGTAGAACATAATGTAAGTTCAATAACTAACACAGATATACACTTAACTAAAAATGCGACGCCTTAATGGATTTCTTTCATGCTTCAAAGTTACTCCAGTCATGTTGTGTGTGTGTGTGTGTGTGTGTGTGTGTGTGTGTGTGTGTGGCAGCCCCTTGCACAGGCCTCTAGTGACTGGCTCCTCCCGCCCCTCGCAAGGTCCCCGAGCCCCGAGGATGCGCGGGTCTCGCTGTGTGGTCCTGCCGCCCTCCGTGTGTCTGTCGGCGGGCGAGGGCGAGGGTGGGCCGCGTGACAGGGACGCTGGCCAGGGTTGAGGGGCTGCCAGGGTGGAAGGAGAAACCAACACGTGTACTACAAGTTTTTTCTTTCTTTCTTTCTTATATACAACAAACACAACTTCGCACTTTCGCCACGTGTGGAGTGGGAGTGCTGACTGTTGCGGATATGTAGCACTGAACGCTATTGTTTGCCGTAAATTCCGTACAGATTATAAGAGATAATCGTCTGATCAGCTTAACCTAATTTTGAATGAATTATTTCCCATATTTTCATCAGAATTGTTAATGTGATGAAGAGTGACTGTCTGGCAATGCGAAGGCAAAATGTCCCGTACGGATTTTAAGTGCAGATCATTTGTATTGTTTACCTTATTGTGTATTCATTATTTTCGAGACGTTCATGTGAGTCGCTCAAGTAATTACCGCGCGGCGAGTCATATATTCCCCGGCCAGACACGTTTAGTGCGAGGCGGAGCAGTGCTGGCCTGACCTGGGCTGGGGCGTCTTGACCTTTGGTGGTCAATCAATATGCAAATTCGCCTTAGTTGTTAAGGCAACGCTCGCCGCGCCGCCGATCACACCACCTGCATAGGCCATCAAGTATTCGCCTGACAAGCCCCGATATCTATTATTAATACTTAACGCGCGTATAATTACCAAAAAATTACTCAAACACAGATATTATCTTTTAAAAAGGCTGAACCTCTGCCTGTCCTGACCTGCCGCCTCCTTGCATTCCAGCGGCGGTGATAATAAGTAATGACCGTGGTCTCCAGGCGCACCAATATTGTATCACCCTCTGGAACTCGCTGGGAAATGAAACCATGGAATAGTTATTAAGCGACTCAGATCTCTTCTCATCAGTGTTGTTATTATTATTATTATTATTATTATTATTATTATTATTATTATTATTATTATTATTATTATACCATTCATTATTAGTGTTATCATTACGTACCACCAATAGTAATGAGAGTGGTGGTGGTGGTGGTGGTACTAGTAGTAGTAGTAGTAGTAGTAGTAGTAGTAGTAGTAGTAGTAGTAGTAGTAGTAGTAGTAGTAGTAGTAGTAGTAGTAGTAGTAGTAGTAGTAGTTGCTGTTGTTGTTGGTGGTGGTGGTGGTGTAAACAACAACGAATTACTACTACAATTACTACTATCACCACCACCACCACTATAACTTCTCCTACCACCACCACAACCACGACCACCACAATCATGCAGCGCCACCACTACCAGACGGCTTCAGTGCATAGTGTAATTCCAGCTGCCGCCTCGTCGGCCTTGTATAATAGAGAGAGAGAGAGAGAGAGAGAGAGAGAGAGAGAGAGAGAGAGAGAGAGAGAGAGAGAGAGAGAGAGAGAGAGAGAGAGAGAGAGAGAGAGAGAGAGAGAGAGAGAGAGAGAGAGAGAGAGAGAGAGAGAGAGAGAGAGAGAGAGAGAGAGAGAGAGAGAGAGAGAGAGAGAGAGGTGGGAGGCTGGTGGGGAGTAAAAATGGACTCAGAGAATATGCTCACTCATCACCTGCCTTGGAGGGTGTTTACCTTCGCTTTATCTGTCCGTTGCCTTGTCCGTCTCTCCTGCATTATGATCGAGGGGGAAAAAGAAAGCTCTCAGTGACGTGTTTGTTGACGTGTGTGTGTGTGTGTGTGTGTGTGTGTGTGTGTGTGTGTGTGTGTGTGTGTGCGTGTGCGTGTGTGTGGTTGGTTAGGAAGGTGGGTGGTTTTAATCGTACGGTTCAGTTGAGTTTTGTTGCTGGTGTTTATCTTAGTGTTGTTCATTATAGATTAGTTAGTTAGTTAATTGGTTGATTATTAGCTAGGAAATCATTTCATTTGTTAGTTTGCTCGTGTTGTGTGCCAATCTATGTCCTTGTCAGTTCACGCTTGTCTTTGTCTGTGAATAATAACCCCCTCTCTCTCTCTCTCTCTCTCTCTCTCTCTCTCTCTCTCTCTCTCTCTCTCTCTCTCTCTGTTAACCAAACGTGAACGGAGCTAGTTTTCTTTCTTGCAACACTGCATTCCCTGTGCTGCACTGTATAATGATCGTGTGTGTGTGTGTGTGTGTGTGTGTGTGTGTGTGTGTGTGTGTGTGTGTGTGTGTGTGTGTGTGTGTGTGTGTGTGTGTGTTAGCTTGTCTGTCTGCCTTCCTACGTCGCCGCCGTCTGCATGTCCGTCCGTCCGCCCGTCTGCCTATCTATTTGGCCTGTCTATCTTGGGTATCTGTCTATGTTTGCTCTGTCTACGTTAGCTATCTGTCAATATGTCTGTCTAGTTTATTGCCACAGTGTCTCCGTTCCGTCGCTGCGTGCACGATTCGATTCTCCCAGATGACTCTTGCACACCTACGCCTCAAGAATGGGAAGTGACTTAGACAAGGTTCTTAAATCCTTAAATGATTAAAAAGATACAAGTGATGTGTAATATCCCTTGAGAGAGGAGATTACGGCTTTACGTTCGTCAGAGAGGCGTAGATTAAGAGGGGATCTAATGGAGGTATTTAAGTGGTATGATGGATGTAACAAGAGTGATGTAAACAAGATCCCTTAGGTTGGTAATCATTATAGGACTAGAAATAACGAGGTTCATGTTTGGTAAATTGAAATGAGAGATGGAAAAAATATTCTCAAACAGGGAGGTAGATGTCTGAAATAGAGTTAGTAACCAGGTTGTTAGTACAAACTCTACGTATAGGGAGCTTTAAAAGGAGATTATATAAATTTGTGGACCGGGATGATTGATGCAGATGTGTGATTTATACAGGGACTGCCACGACTAAGCACATTTGCTTCTTACAGCATCCTTTGTATTCTAATCTTCCTTTGTTCTTACATTATTCAATCACACATATCTTCCCAAGTATTTCAGTAATCCACTTTAGCTTGCCTTTGTCGCGACACGAAGCAAATACAACAAAATAAGATACAATAAGATAAACTTTATCTAGAAACTTGGAGATATATGTATACTAAGGAATTCCTGGTAGTGGTGAAGACTCAGTACAAGGAGAATGAATAACAGGGATCACACAAAGACTAGTCGTCCCAGCTACACGTGGTAAGGGTGGGATTAGGTTAAGTTATGTTAGGCTGGACAAAGAAATCTAACTTAATCCAACGTATCTCTCCCTAAGTGTATGTCGGGCGGCTGATCTTCATGTGATCTTCAGAAAAGTATGTGTTCCCCCCAAAAAGTATAAAATATAAGTAAATATAAGTACAAGTATAGAAGTTTAAAACATAATGTTGTAGGGCGGCGAGGCGTAGCGAGTGGCCTCATTCAGGGAAAAGGTAACATGTGGGCGAGGTTCAACCACTACAAGATGTCAAGTGGCGAGGCGGCGGGCCAGGTAATAGTACTACGGTAGGTTGTAGTACACTGCGCCGCCCCCTGAGACGCCCTGAACACGCCGCTCGTCACGACGACCACTCACTAGTACCACTCGGCCTCCCCTCCACGCCATCCACTTTTCCACAATGCGTCGTTATCCTGAATCAGTTGTGTTTATTATGGTGACTGGAGTGTTGCTTTGTTACGTAATTCACGGTACTATGTAAGGGAGCTGCGGGGTCAGTGGTCGCCCTCGCCCCTCCAAGAGCGTCACATAGGGAGGTGGTCACGTGGCCGCTGTCTGAATCTTGCAGTCACGTCCGCGAGCTGGCGTGCGTTCTCAACCACAGGTGTCTGGTACACAGCTCGGCCGCAAAGACCGATACTTTCTAATTACTTTAGCTGTAAAGATAAATAAGTAATAATATTGATTTCTGACATGCTTGCTGCCCGGGGAGGGGGAGTGACCTTGCTCGCTGGCTGTGTTCGGTACATGTTATTCCGATGCTCGCAGTGAACAACAGCACTTCTAAATACCAGCAGATGTTATCGCTCCTGATCCAGGTTTTTATGAGCAAAACATGAGCGTCACAACTTTGCTTCATCATGCCTGGATGCGAGAGACGCTTTGTGCGTCAGGCCGGGAGGAGAAAAAGTTTGTCGTGTGTGTCGTGTGCGCTTCGCCCGGCGACGAGAGCAGGTTATGTAACTCATCAGTTTTTTGTTTCACAAACAGGTCTGATTTCGCACCAAGAAGTAAAGAAAAAGTAAACTTGCTGCCGCCTGAAGACCGTGACATTACCGCCGTGGTCCTCCCAGTCACCTTTTATCAGCTCGATCCGGCAAAAAAGATGACTTTCAGTTCCTGTATAAAAACTGCTGTGATGATCATAGTGACCCTGGCGCCACCGCGGGGGTGACGCCCAGGCCAAGCACCCCTCGGTGTGGCTTGCCATGCACAATGCAGGGGATGGGAGGCTCGTCTCTTGCCCCAGGCATGCCGCCGAACTTTGAGTATAAAAACAAGGGCAGCAGCAGGCGGCCTACTAGCCTATACGTGGCCGGACCCGCCCGTACCTGATACCTGCTTACTCATCTACTGAACCTCGACGAAGGCATCCCGGGTGATAATGCAGCCGGAAAATTGATTTCACTCACCGAAGGTTGCAATGGCAGGCTGATATTCGGGAGATTTTACTGAAACCAAACTTTGTTCCGGGCTGGCCCCAGGCTGCTCTCCCCTGTGCACCTCTGCCGGGGAGGACACATCTGAGAGGTGCTCCTTGCAGCCAAGCACTGCCTTGCTGCTTGTCGCTTAAAGACTGTGGTATAGGCCTACTGTATGTGTGTGTGTGTGTGTGTGTGTGTGTGTGTGTGTGTGTGTGTGTGTGTGTGTGTGTGTGTGTGTGTGTGTGTGTGTTAAGGGCTACAACATATTCTGCATTTTTTCCTTCAGTATCTGGTCAGCACTACCTCCCTAAATCCCCACAGGTTCACGCAGTTGGTTTAGATCAAGTCTGGATGAACATATCATAGTGTGTATTAAAGAAAATAAAGCAGACCACTCGCACTGTGCTGCACAAATTTCCAAATCAACGCATTCACTTCCATTAATTTGTGAAAATACTTAATGCCTTGAACCTGACGCCGTGCACAGTATTGATGGGGAGAGAGAGAGAGAGAGAGAGAGAGAGAGAGAGAGAGAGAGAGAGAGAGAGAGAGAGAGAGAGAGAGACGAGAGAGAGAGAGATGAGAGAGAGAGAGAGAGTGAGAGTGAGAGAGTGTGTGTGAGTGTGTGTGTGTGTGTGTGTGTGTGTGTGTGTGTGTGTGTGTGTGTGTGTGTGTGTGTGTGTGTGTGTGTGTGTGTGTGTGTGTGTGTGTGTGTATGTGTGTGTGTGTGTGTGTGTGCACGCGCGCGCCCACGCGAGCTAGAGGTACTATACATCTGTATGCATGCGGGTATGAACAGGGGGAGGGGGGAGGCAAAGGTAAGTACGTATGCATATGTGTAGGCACGTGTGTGTGCGTGCGTGTGCGAGCCGTGCAGCGTGCGCCTCCCCACACCCCAGGCCAGGGCGGCGAGACCACGACTACTGTACCTGTCAGAACAATGTTGCTTTTTGCCGAACTCAACCCACTTCATTATCCTGTCACACGCGGCGGCCCACGACTCTCGACCCGGCCACCTCTCCGCCTCTTTGTCTGCCTCGCCTCCCCATTATACACCGGAGCAGCACGGGGGGGCGGCGGGGAGGCAGCTTTCGCACCACACACACACACACACACACACACACACACACACATTTAATGAACCTGATGTTGCGGAGATAGATCGCACGTCTCACTACCTGTTGCCAAAACTCAGGACAACCTCTCCTGCTCCCTATGGTTGCCACGCAGTCCACGCCGTCTCCTCCCCCCGTCCCTCGCCACACCCCCGCCAGCGTGGAGGTAAGGTCCAGTTTTTCTGTGTGAGAGGCGCAAGTGCAGTATCTTCTCACGGATTAGAGGAAATACTTCCGCGGCTGTGGCGGCGCAGGCAGGCATGATGGGCAGGGCCGCGTCTGGCTGATAACCTAATGACCCTAATACACGCGTCGCCAACAGCCCAACAAAAGCCTGCCTAACTGGATATAAATGGCTCTTTACTCCAAGGCCGCCATTTTCTGAACGGCATGTTGATAAGTGGCTCTAATTGAGTGAATAAGAGCGAGGCGTGGACGGGCAGGTGGGGGCGGGTGAGGTGATGGAGGGGCTGCTGCTGCTGCTGTTGCTGCCGGGGAGGGAGGATGGGGGAGGAGAGGCAGGGGGAGAAGGGGAAGCAAGCTATTACCAAGCATTATATTACCTACACGGTATGTACAAATGTGCACACCAATACCGCTACTTTTCTCGTTGCTTCTGCCAGTAATAATGATGATGATGGTAATACCAATGATCTTATTCTCCTTCAATAAACTGCAGAAATAATGGAGGTCAGGCGGGATAAACGACCGAGTGTATAAATCACGGCCAAGAAACTGATGCCTCAATTGTGGGTTGGCTGAGTAGGTCGCCTGGTGGCGAGGAAGTGGCGAGGTAATGAGAGCCTCGCGGGGCGGCGGGCCAGCGCCACACCTAAGGCTCCTCGCAAAGAGTTGAGGACGCACCGTAGAGTATCGCGCGCCTCGCTCTGCCACTACTGCTGTGGTTGCCCGAGGTGGTTTCTGATTTGCTATAACTTACTTTTCTCTTTTCCTTTTTTCTTTGTTTCTATTTCTTACCGATGAAATTTACATGCATGACAGTCGCGCCGCGAGGGTCGCTGTCGCTGTCGCCGCCAACAGGGAATGGAGCAGCGCCTCGGCTCGTGCAGCGGCCGCCGGACGAGCCAACTTTCATAATATCTTGTACTTCGTTCACGTCAGATTCTGGCGGCGATAGAGCGGTGCGGCGCGTGATAGGTGGCGAAGGTCAGCGGAGCGCGGCGGGCGTGCTGTGGCTTTGTGTTTTTTCTCTGGCAACTTTTGTCTCTTATACAGACAGACGTGTTGGAGGAAGCCACCGGGAGAGACGGAAGCAGCGCAATTTAGCAGCGCGGCGACATAACGGGCTGGCTGGACAAGGAACTTTAATGGAATGTTTCTGTTCGAGTGTTGCTGAACTAGTGAACGCTACTGAGGCCATTCCCTGGATGCTAATTTTCATACACTTACTAACCACAAAAACGCATTTTCACAATCTACAGTATAGTACTTCCCTCCTTCTATGACTTAAAGTATGAGCTATCTGTCTACCTATATAAACCAGGCTGGCAATATCACACGGTCCTAGAAAAGGCACGACACACTCACACAATATGACCATGTAACAAAAAAATCACCCAATACAGACACAAACATTAAAAGCACTGCAATAACCCTGCGGCACCACACAATGCCTCCAGTACCCATATGACCCTGTTGTCGCAGCGCCATCCAATCAGCCAATCAATAGATTCCAGTACTCACCCCACACGCCACACCGGATCACGGGTTCTGAGCTGCAGCCATTTCAGGGCGGTGGCTCCTGAAACAGGAGAGATCTTTAAGTTATCAGAAACATGAAAAACAAATTGATATAAACAAGTTATTTTTGCGTTATGACGTTAATGGTCTAGATTATGACGGTAGTAAAATATGATGATGATGAACACAGACTTTTTATAACAAGTGACTTTTTATAACAAGACTGATATTTGCACTGTATTATTGTTATTGCTGCTGCTACTGATGGCAAAACTGGTGATCGAAGAAAATTTATGATGATAATGATAGCAGACTCAAGTGTAGTGCAGACCAACTAGGTAGGAAGATTCACAAAAACCATAAGAACATGTAAGAAAACGCCAAGGAGCCAGCAGACCCTAATCGTGACGGTTCCACTAAAAAACATACATGCAAGCCTATATAATTAATGATCCCTGTCCATAAAGTTACCTAATCTCTTAAAGATCACTACTGACTCTACACACACAGCTTGATAACTAAACATATTCAGTCCTCTGTCACCTTATCTGAAAACTAATTTCATACATTCTGTTCTAAATCTATCAAGCGTGAACCAATTACTTCTTGTGCTATCCTGAACCTAAAATATCTTGAGAACACCACTCTGCAACACAATCTAATTAAAGAGCCTATTCTTGTTATCTATCAGTGAATTTGAAAACCAATATCGTATGTTGTTTTCTAAATCTAACATAATGAAACTTTAGTCTATTGCCTTTTGCCCTATCCTAGTTAGTAACCCTGAGGATCTTGAAAGCATCACTCATCACACAACCTGATAAATGAACCTATTCCAGTTAACTACCATCGTATTTGAAAACCTATTTCGTACATTCCTTACTAAAACTAACATCATAATTCAACCATGAACCCATTACCTCTTGTTCTACCCCTGATTACTAACTCTTAAAACTTTGGAAAACACGACTCTGCAACACACGACCAAGGAACAAGGGGCGTACAGGAGAGAGAGTTGTACTAAATAGCATGCGGCTCTTAACCAAACTGGCGGGCGAGGAATATTATGAAGTGAATAGAGAAAACTTGGTGCCCGGAGACGCCAATAAAAGTGGCGGGCAGCGGCGGCCGAGTGAAGGAAAACTGCGGAGCAAAACTATAACCCGACATGTGGCCGCGGCGAGATGGGATTTATGGCGCACACAGCCCACTAGGAGCACACACACACACACACACACACACACATTGGCCTCTAGGAATACAAATACACACACACACACACACACACACACACACACACACACACACACACACACACACACACACACACACACACACACACACACACACACACACTTATCAAACGAACCAGAGAGAGAGAGAGAGAGAGAGAGAGAGAGAGAGAGAGAGAGAGAGAGAGAGAGAGAGAGAGAGGGAGAGGAGAAAATCAATAAACCTACCACGAATCTCTCTCTCTCTCTCTCTCTCTCTCTCTCTCTCTCTCTCTCTCTCTCTCTCTCTCTCTCTCTCTCTCACGCCAAACAGTTAATCACGTTGTTGAAAAAAAAAATTATACATAAAAAATGGCTAATAGAATCAACCTAGACATCTCCACCGCTAAACCAATTAAAGAAAAAAAGAAAAAAAAAGAAAAAAAAGTGAGCTTCGTAAGCAGGACACAGACAGGGACCATCTCTATAATTATACTGTAGCAACTTATAAATGTCGCAAGAATACGGTATCTTATAAAAAAAGAATTCCGTTGCACAATAATAATAATAATAATAATAATAATAATAATAATAATAATAATAATAATAATAATAATAATAATAATAATACACCTCACTGTCACACGTACAGAAATAACCTTAGCCTCCAAAGTTTGTGAGGGAAACACGTGCCATTGACTCCACTACAGACTTGTACATTGGCGGAGAGCTGAACTTGTAGTGAGGACCGGAAGACGTCTGTGGTTTGTAGTCTCTCTCTCTCTCTCTCTCTCTCTCTCTCTCTCTCTCTCCTCTCTCTCTCTCTCTCTCTCTCTCTCTCTCTCTCTCTCTCTCTGGTGCTATATACTTAGTTTCCACTCCAGATATATTCATTTAAACAACACACATTTAAATTCAGGAATATTCAAATGGATTTTCTGACTGCTGACTGTAAATATTTAGAATTATGGGAAATACAAAATATCTAATCCTATTACTGTTAAATATTTACTACCATAATAATTTATATCTATTATACATTCTGTCTGTCTGTCTGTCTGTCTGTCTGTCTGTCTGTCTGTCTGTCTCTCTCTCTCTCTCTCTCTCTCTCTCTCTCTCTCTCTCTCTCTCTCTCTCTCTCTCTCTCTCTCTCTCTCTCTCTCTCTCTCTCTCTCTCATGCAGTAAAAGAGGTTACCATTCATCATTATTTGCGAGAAGTTTGATAAAGAGCTGGAAACGTATGGGGAGTGTGACTGTGTGATGCTGGTAAGACTTCCTCATCAAGGGAATAGAATAAAAAAAAGCCTGAGGGATACTGCTCTTGGGCCTGTGTACATGATCAGGTGGCAAGTATCGTTGTATTTTTAGTGATGAGGTGCGCCTTTCTCTCTTCAGCAGATGTTGTATATGGTAGTTCTGTCAATAAACGGGTAGATCCAAAATACCGCCACTTGGAGAGCTTGTTGTGCTGCGCTTTTATAGTCCTTTCCCGCCTCCGTTGCCAGGAAGTCCGCCACCCCGCACTCCTCTCTCACTAGTCTGTCTCAAGCTTGCAGGAGTGAGTAGGGATGAGAGGAGTGGCTGGTGTTCCTCGCATTAAAGCTTTTCAACATTCCGTCCGCCATTTTAGAGTGAAAAATTATGGTTACCAATATAGAGTTTGGTTCTCGTGAATATCTGTTACCATAATCACGGAAACTTTATGAACTCGTCCCAAATGTACATGGACTGACTGCACTTCTACTCATTTAACTTACCCATCCTCTTTCACTGGCAAACTCTACAATTCTCCACCTGTTTGTTTTATTCTTTCCTACAACTCGAACGGTGTCAGAAGAGGAGTATCAAGACAACATGGGAATTGAACTGGTCATCGTTTTTACTCTTTTTTTTTTTTTTTGTAAGGGGCAAGAGGAGTGGGCTTTTGTTTCTTCTATAATTCCAGACACGTCTACTTGACACGTTAAAGATGACAAATTAAACTCGAAAAAAAAGTTACACATCAATAACAGCTCACTAGGTGAAGAAATGTAGTGAAGAAATGTACACAATCACGATATACAAACAAATTTATTATGTACTGTCATGCACACGGTAAGCTTTTCTGATCGCTTCCACGTGAATTCGTATCTTAAAAATCTCCTCTTCCCAATCTCTTGTCATTAATTTTCTTTTTTCTCCATTTTTTACTTCTTTTTTTTTCTATTGTTGAGTGTATTTAGTTTTGGTGTCTCAGTTTTAGTCTTTCGTTGCAGTTACAACTTGCACAACTCTTCCTCTCTCACGATCGGCCTGAAGTGTCGCTGCGTGGCTCTCAGGGAGTGGGTCCAGGGCGTGGGTCTCGTGAGTCGTTGAGTTGAGTTGATGGTCGGGAGTGTTGCCTTTGAAACGGCATTCCCTGACGTGTCCCTTCTCACTGTCTGGGTCTTGTTTTCTTCTTCTTTCCTCTTTTTTTTTTATCTTTTTATCTAAAATTTATGGACTGTTCTTTTTGTTTCCTCACCTCACTATGTTTTCGTATAACTGTGTCCCTATAATGTCCTCTTCCTTATGTGGTTGTTACAATCTTAGACTTTTCCTTCTTTCCTCCAGGTATTCTGGCCACTATGACAAAAAATGTTTCAGATCTTCATATTCTGCCCCACACAAATCACACGTTGTTACTTCATTATTAAATATATGTCTGTCATTCAGGCTTAGAGTGTTTGTCCTGCACTTAAAAAGTATTTCTGCTAATGTCTCTCAAAATTTTTCCATTACATTTACTGCTCTCTTCGATCTCCTGGCCTGCTGAGTTCCCTTGAAAAGCCTGACAACTAACACATTCTAAGAAAGTTCAAAGAACCTAAGTTTGAAAGAAAAGACAATGCACAGTTAGAGTGAATATGGAAGGCTACTTGACCTCTCACCACGACAATACCCGTACACTTGCGTCAACCCCCATGTGTCTCGCTAAGGTGGAATTTATGTTTTATATATATATATATATATATATATATATATATATATATATATATATATATATATATATATATATATATATATATATATATATATATATATATATATATATATATATATTTTTACTATTTATTTATTAATTTTTTCTTACCAAGTCATATTCACCTTCACACACGTAGCAAACTGACGTCATCATCAACAATGACGTCAATGGGGAGGGTTTATCACTGTTGCTCTTAGCGCCGTGTTGAGAGGTCGCTTCGATTACCTCCCATGGCGGCGTTGAGGTTACTGATGATATCTGACCCGCGGTGGGATGTGTGTTCATGTACAGCTGAGTAAGAATGACTTAACTGCTAGAGATAATATGGACTGCAGACGTATGATAGATCGTGACACTAAAATTTGTAAGGTATAGTATGTGATTTATGAACCGATTATTGCTTATTGCGTATTGCTTGTTGTGGTCAATAAACTATCTATCCATGAGGGGAGTCAGGAGGAAGTGTAGAGATGTGATGCCGCTTCCTTATTGCTTATCATGGTAAACAACGAGAAGTAAGACATTTCCACTCAAATATCTCGTCTGCCATTATTATTGTAGTTCCAATCGATCAATCAATCAGCCAATCAGACAATTAATCATACAAATCAACCATCGAATATTGAAAGAAAAATGTAATGGTTAGTGAAATACAGCTGAAAACGCTCCTTTCTTTTATCTATGAACTTCAGAAACGATATATCAAGTCTTAAAATCTATAATCGAAATTAACTTGAAGAAAAAAAAATCAACAAACCTATTTTCGAAATTCATTAACTTTACAAAATATTAATAAACCCACTTAATAAAATACGATCGTGAGAGGAAAGAGACAGTGAGAAGTGAAGTACTCTTGTTTCATCACGTTTCCTTCACTACCCCACTGCACTCACCTTTCAAACGTACACAAACCCCTCCGTGCCTCGTCTCCTCCACCAGACCCACGTGTGGCACCCATAACATTTTTTTTTTCTTTTTTTTTTTGTGTGACAACATGTTAACAGTTTTTGCTCTCCAGTTTTTTTTTCCTCCGCAGCAGCTTCTCTTTTTTCTTTTTTTTTCTTTTCCTAAATTTGTATCTATATTTTCCTTTATTTTCCTTCCTTTGTCTCTCTACTTGCATTTATAGCTATGCCTGCTCTTTTCTCTTTTTTTCCTTCCTTTTTGTTTCATTAACTTTCTTGCGTTTACATCTGCTTCTCTTTCTTTCTCCTCTTTCCTCCTTTTTTGTCCTTCCTGTATTTATCTCTCTCTTTTTCACTCTCTTCTGTCTTTCTTCTTTCTCGTATTCATTTCTACTACGTACTGTTCTTTTTAATTTTTTTATCTGTTTTTCTTCCGCCTTGAAACTATATTTGCTTATGTTCTCTTCTTTCTCCTTCCTTCTACCTTTCTTCCTCCTTACATTCAAATCTACTTCTGTTCTTCTCATTTGTCTTCTTTCTGCCTTGTTCTTGTTTGTTTTGTCTATCTACTTCTCACGACGTCTAGCGCGCAAGTAATTACAAAAATAAAAAAGGCATGAAAATAAAGAAGTAGGTCTTGGTAGTTTATCTCTCACTCGGCTGCAACGTGATGATTGGCGAGCGAGGAGGAGGAGGAGGAGGAGGGCGACACCACATTCCCAGCAAGCACCACCACCGCCTCGTCCATCACACTAACAATACATATACAGAAACACGCACTGCAGGAGTAATTCACTATTTTTTTTTTTTTCTTAGGATGACCCTGCGGCGAGTGGCCTTCAACCCTTCAACTCAACCTCACTGGCATGTTTTCCCAGGACAGCCCCGCGCAGCCTTGTACGTACAGACAGCGCTACGAAGCCCCAATACTGTCTGGTATAGAGTGCAAAGTTCCAATCTAACACAGTCTTACACAGTTCCATAAGTTTAATACGGTCTCACAGCCCCGGCACAGCTCCTACATAGCCTAATACAGCCCTGTACAACCTCATATAGTGTGGTGTGGTCTGCACAGCTCCACACTGCCAAACAATTCTATACAGTCTCATACAGTCTCATAATCCCGACATGGTTCCGTACAGCTTCTCACAGACTCACACAGCTCTATAGCAGTATACTCGTACTGTACAAACTTATACAGCATTTTACAGCCCAACACTGCTCCATACAGCCTTATATTGCAACACACACAACCCCACAAACCCAGAAGAGCACCATACAGCATTATACAGAATCACAGCGCTACAAGCAAGACCCACAAGACCAAAACAGTTCCATACAGTCCATACAGCTCCTACATCCCCTCACAGTCCCTACACACAACCTCAGATAGATGCATAAAGCCCCAATCATCCTAGAAAAGGCCAACACAGCATCACGCAGCCTCCATTCTACCGCACACAGCATAACACAAGCACCTCAGGACCCACAGTATCTTCTTGATAATCCTGTGCACTGCTTCTTTGTGGCCTCGGAATCAGGAATAACAAAGGGCAGGTGAGCTATGGACGGCAATGCTTCCCTGTGTGACAAGTGCGTGAGGCAGGCTCGAGTCATGCCGCTGAAGAAGGAAAGGGGGAAAAAAATAAACATATCCTGACTATTTCCTTTGTTGAAGTCCCGACGAAACTCGACCGATTGTATCTCGACTGGATTAGACAGGACTGGACCGGGCTGAACTGGGAGTCATTCGTTCACTTCCTCAGCAATTTGACTCCAGATAACACGACCAACACAGTGCTAGTCTTCCTTCCTTCCTTCGTCAGTGCCTGTGTTATCACTTCGAGTCTACCAATTACGAAAAGAATAATAAATAAATAAATAAATAAATAAATAAATAATAAAATAAAAGGAAAAAAAAAGGAAAGAAATAAAAAGCCACGATTCACTTATCTTTTTCTTGGGCCTTGAGTAAGTGTCGGCCGTCACATTACGCATCTCTCTACCATTGGAAAAAAAAAAAAAAGAGAGAAGAACACAATAGCCGCGCCTCACCTGCCCTTTGATTTCTGAACCTTGAGTGAGTGTCGAAAATAAATGTGGTTTCGATGTTTCTTTCTTTGGTTTTGTTTTCGCTTCTTATAAGGCAAGGAACCAAACTAGGAAGGAAGTACATTCATAAACACGCGTACACATCTCTGGTATTCAGTTGATCTACGTTTTAGAGAATTTTTTTTTCTTTTTCACTTTTGTGGGAAAAGCACACCAACTTTTTTTTTCCTCCTTATTTTTGTTCTTGGTCGGATTCGTTCACACGTAAATTTAATGAAAACGCATGTTCTTCACCTCTCATTCTTGAACACCACGAAAATGTGCATTGAACTGAAGTGTCGCTTTAAAGTTCGCTTTATTTACTCACTTTTTTTAACATAGGGAGAAAAACAAAAATCAAGAAATACATCGTTAGTTCAGATCACTTTTTCCTTTCTTTTTCTGTCAGGGGAGTTGAGTTTCCCGCTGCGGCGCACGAACAACTGGTCCGTAATAAAGCCTGACAGAAATAACAGCGCTCAGGTTTCACCACACGCTCATTCTTGGGAGATATCACGCGTTGTTCGTCCGTGTCCGGCTTGGGAAGGATACTTAGCTTATTTGTACATAATGTATAGCGGCAAGACACTTTTTTTTCCTTTTTCAGTAGATAGCAAGGCACAAGAAAGTTCACACACACACACACACACACACACACACACACACACACACACACACACACACACACACACACACCACAAACAGTCTATTTTCACGTAATAGAATCATAAAACTTAACAAACAAACACAGCAGAAAATAACACACACACACACACTCTCTCACACACACACACACACACACACACACACACACACACACACACACACACACACATCAAGGTACGTACACAAGAGATGTGATTTCGCACGAATCCTGAGCCGCCGCGCCGCCATTCATCACTCAAAATTGCAGAGCTCGCAGTGTTTCTGACGGACCAAGGACGGGCCGGCGGTGACGAGGGTGAGGGTGAGGTGAGGCGAGGCGAGGGGTGGGTCAGGGAGGGGCGAGGGACGTAAGAGGCAGAAGAAAGAGGGAAGGGCACGAGGAAAAAGAGGGGAAACAGGATCTAGGACAATAATCAACATAAAGCATGGAAGATGAGGAAGAGGAGGGAAGAGGAAGGAGAAAGAAGAAGGGAATGGGAGTAAAGGGGAAACAAGATATAGATAGAGTATATGGATGGCAAGAAAAAGGTGGGAAGAGGAAGGAGAAAAGGAAGATGATAGGTAGAAATAGAAAAAAAAAAACAGGATTTAAGAGAGATACAATGAATAAATGAAGAGCAAGATGAGGGAGAGGAAGGAGGAACGAGGGGAAGGAAGAGAAGGGAAAGGAAGATGGTGTTGAAGAAAAGAGGAAGAGGAGGAAGCAAAAAACAATAATAATAATAAACGAAGTGTAAGATGATGAACAGAGTTAGAGGTGATACAGGAAAAAAGAAAGGAGATGGAAAGAAGAAGAATATGAGTGAAAAAAAAAAGAGGAAGAAGAGGATGTGGTAATGGAAAGAAGAATAACAGGGAATGAGAAAGGAGGAAGACGTGAAGGAAAACAAGAAGGTAACAGAAGAATACCAGACTAAGGAAATATGGAAAACAAGAATAAAGAACAGAAAACAGTGAACGATGAAAAAGGGAAAGAAAGAGGCGCATGACAAAGAAGGGAGAAAAGACAGAAACAAAGTAATAAATAAGAAAGTATGTTAAAAAGAAACAAACCAGAGAGAGAGAGAGAGAGAGAGAGAGAGAGAGAGAGAGAGAGAGAGAGAGAGAGAGAGAGAGAGAGAGAGAGAGAGAGAGAGAGAGAGAGAGAATGGAAATTGAGATAAAAAGATGAAAAAGGAAGGAATATTGGTAAGGAAGTAGAACAAGCAAGGAAACAAGAGGAAAACGAAGGGAGAAAAAAAGGAAGGATAGAAGGAAAGAAGGAAGAAGGAAATAAAGAAAACCTTGGTGGTAGTGAAAGAAGGAAGGAGGAAACAGGAAAAAAAAGAAATTAAAGAAAGACGGAGGGAAGAAAGAAAAAGGAAAAAAGCAAGAAATAAAGGAACCATGAAAGAGAGAAACACACGAACAATGAAAAAAAAAAGGTTGAGAAAGATTAAAGAAGGAACAAACAAACAAGAGAACAAAAAAAAAAGAATCACGAAAGTATGGAAGGAAGGAAAGAGAGAAGGAAAGAAGGAAAGAAACAAGATTACGTAAGGCAGGAGAGAGAAAGGCAATCAGGGGAATCACGCAAATAACACCCTAAACACATGCATTGACCCAAACACCACGTCAGGAGCAACACGCCCTCTGTCACCCCGGCGCGCCCATCAGCATGCAGCGCGGCCCTGGGATCAAGGCCACACACACACACACACACACACACACACACACACACACACACACACACACACACGCGCGCGGCTGTACCCTAGCGCAGAATTATCAGTACTTGGGGCTCTGTGCTCTACAAGGAAGCTGCTTTGCATACTCAGTCGATCTCGCGTGCAAACTTCCCCTTCCTTCACCTTCCTCCAGCGCACGCCCGCACGCCTGCACGCCCCCACGCCCGCCGCCCACCTTCCGCCCAGCCCTTCAGCGCCCCCGGCAAGCAGTCTGGCGCCCCTCCCTCCCCAAGCAGCAGCAGCAGGGAGGAGCAGCTCAAGCAAGAGGGACAAATGTATATAATTAACTCATAAACGTTGCGGTCGCCAAGAGTGGAGAGTGACGCGTGATACACACAAATGTTTGGGTGTCTTGGAGGGACCGCGCTGGGGGGAAAAACTAAGAAGCAGGAATGGAAATTTAAGTAGCAGTAATGTAGGGGATGTTGGGTCTACTGCAATTACGTTGAAATGAATGGTGTGTGTTTATCTGAAGACACCAATACATAACTCGGTGGTCTGTGTCCATGCCTGTACTCTAAGTAAAGGGATGAGATGATGTGCATATTATATTAAGATTCAAAGATAAAACTAAAAGAGATTGGAGGTAAATTAAATACTAACACGACAGATCGAAAATGTAACTTATTCACTTCATACAGAAAAGAACCAGGGAAGACAAGGAAAATCATGAAGCAATAAGAGTCAAAAGAAGAAACAGGAAATAAAAAAAAAAGGAGGAAGATAAAAGACTGCCCTAGGTAATAAAATTGTACTTAATAATCTGCTAAATAAATCGATTAAAGAAAGAAGAGAAAGAGCAATAAAAGAAATTGGAGGAGGAGGAAGAGGAGGAGGAGGAAGATAGAAGAAGAAGAAAGACAGGCCGGTATAATTAAAGTGTACGTGAAAAATTTGTTAATTTTCATATATTAGAGAAGAAGAAGAAGAAGAAGAAGAAGAAGGTGAAAAATTTGTTAATTTTCATATATTAGAGAAGAAGAAGAAGAAGAAGAAGAAGAAGAAGAAGAAGAAGAAGAAGAAGAAGAAGAAGAAGAAGAAGAAGAAGAAGAAGAAGAAGAAGAAGAAGAAGAAGAAGAAGAAGAAGAAGAAGAAGAAGAAGAAGAAGAAGAAGAAGAAGAAGAAGAAGAAGAAGAAGAAGAAGAAGAAGAAGAAGAAGAAGAAGAAGAAGAAGAAGAAGAAGAAGAAGAAGAAGAAGAAGAAGAAGAAGAAGAAGAAGAAGAAGAAGAAGAAGAAGAAGAAGAAGAAGAAGAAGAAGAAGAAGAAGAAGAAGAAGAAGAAGAAGAAGAAGAAGAAGAAGAAGAAGAAGAAGATACAAAAAAAGAAAAGAAAAAAACGATTAAGGAAAGAGCCCAAGTTTTTTTTTTCTATGATAAGGATGAAAGAGTGAAAGAAAGTAAGAGAGAAAAAACATGAAAAAAAAAAAAAAGCCGTGGGAGGAAGATAAAAGAAGAAGAAAGACAAGCCGAGGGTAATCAAAATGTACGTGAAAAATCTGCTAAATAAATCGATTAAGCTTGTAGCGGAGACACGGCTGGCTGGCTGGCGGGCGGGGAGGCAGTGAGGCGGGGAGGCTGGGAGGCGGGGAGGCGGGCTGGCCGAGGGACTTAATTTATCGCCTGTGTCTTGGAGAGCGCCGCTACGTGAGGCCAGATTGGGATGCACGCCGCGCTCACCAGGGAAATGAATCTCGGCCACTGATGCCCCGTGGAACACCTATCCTCCTCCGCCTCTTCCTCATCCTCATCCTCTTCCTCCTACTCCGTCTCCTCTTCTTTTTCGTCCCCATCTTCCTCTTAGTCGTCGTCGTCGTATTCTTCCTCCAGGTCTTCTTTATTTTTCACCTTATTCTTCTAGTTTACTTTAATTTTTCTTCCTTTCCTCATCCTCTTCTTCCTCCTTCTCCTCCTCCTCCCCCACCTCTTACTCCTCTTCTTCGTCCCCATCTTTCTACTAGCCGTCGTTGCTATCCTCTTTCTTTTCTTCGTCTTCCTGGTGTTCTTTGTCCTTCTAGTTGTTTTTCTTCTTTGTCTTTTTCTTTGTTTTTCTTGTATTGGCTCTTTTTTTTTTTCCTTTTCTTCTTCCTTCTCCTCCATGTTCTCCTCTTCCTCTTCTTCGTCAACCTCCTGGCTTTCGTTCCTTCTTCCTCTAACTCATCATTCTTGTTTTTGTTGTCTTTGTCTCTTCCTTCTTTTCGTTGCCTTCTTTTTTCCCTTTGTCGTTCTCTTCTTCCTTTTCATCTTCTTGTCTTCCTTACTGTTCTCCTCATCTGTTCTCTTCTCTTCTGTCGATACAACTGCTACTACTACTACTACTACTACTACTACTACTACTACTACTACTACTACTACTACAACTACTACAGCACACTCCTTCCTCCACTTCCCTCTCTTTTCCTCCTCCTCATCTTCGTCAGTTTTATTCTTGTGTCTGTTTATTCTTTTGTTTTCCTCTCATCATAGAACGTGCTACTACTACTACTACTACTACTACTACTACTACTACTACTCGTACCTCCTCCTCCTCCTCCTCCCCCTCGCCGCCTGGAGCAAAGCGGTCCTAGACAGTCAGATTTATTGCCATTAAAACACACACACATACTTTGGGGTATACGTACACACACGCGCCAATAAACACACACGCAACCTGGATGTGCCTGATTAGCATAGCAGGTTCTGGAGAGTGTTATGGCACTGCTGGGTGGGTGGGTGGCTGGCTGGGTCTCTCTCTCTCTCTCTCTCTCTCTCTCTCTCTCTCTCTCTCTCTCTCTCTCTCTCTCTCTCTCTGTACTGTTGTTGGTGTTGTTGCTGCTGCCGCTGCTAACTCGACCCTATCTTATAAATCTCTTCCGCCTAATGATTTTCTTCTGTAAAACCGCCCTTCCCGTACCGGAATACAGATGCAACATTAATTCTGAGTATTTCCTGTGTTGCTACGACGCTCACATAACAATTGTCCAAGACTTCGCGACCTGCCTGGCTGGCTGGCTGGCTGGCTAGTTAGCTGGCTGATGGCATGGCTGGCTGGCTGACTGGTTGACTGTCTGGCTGACTCGCTGGCTGATGGCATGACAAGTTGGTTGGCTGATGGCATGGCTGGCTGGCTGGCTGGCTGGCTGGCTGATGGCATGGCTGGCTGGCTGGCTGATGGCATGGCTGGCTGGCTGGCTGATGGCATGGCTGGCTGGCTGGCTGATGGCATGGCTGGCTGGCTGGCTGATGGCATGGCTGGCTGGCTGGCTGATGGCATGGCTGGCTGGCTGGCTGATGGCATGGCTGGCTGGCTGGCTGAT
>NC_087154.1:8557500-8612500 GCF_035594125.1 Scylla paramamosain
ACGCTTCTCACAGCACTTCCCGCTGTCTCAATCTTGTAATACAAGGGATAAACCTAAATGAATGTTAGTACATATTCTGTGTGTGTGTGTGTGTGTGTGTGTGTGTGTGTGTGTGTGTGTGTGTGTGTGTGTGTGTGTGTGTGTGTGTGTGTGTGTGTGTGTGTGTGTGTGTGTGTGTGTGTGTGTGTGTGTGTGTGTGTGTGTGTGTGTGTGTGTGTGTGTGTGTGTGTGTGTGTGTGTGTGTGTGTGTGTGTGTGTGTGTGTGTGTGTGTGTGTGTGTGTGTGTGTGTGTGTGTGTGTGTGTGTGTGTGTGTGTGTGTGTGTGTGTGTGTGTGTGTGTGTGTGTGTGTGTGTGTGTGTGTGTGTGTGTGTGTGTGTGTGTGTGTGTGTGTGTGTGTGTGTGTGTGTGTGTGTGTGTGTGTGTGTGTGTGTGTGTGTGTGTGTGTGTGTGTGTGTGTGTGTGTGTGTGTGTGTGTGTGTGTGTGTGTGTGTGTGTGTGTGTGTGTGTGTGTGTGTGTGTGTGTGTGTGTGTGTGTGTGTGTGTGTGTGTGTGTGTGTGTGTGTGTGTGTGTGTGTGTGTGTGTGTGTGTGTGTGTGTGTGTGTGTGTGTGTGTGTGTGTGTGTGTGTGTGTGTGTGTGTGTGTGTGTGTGTGTGTGTGTGTGTGTGTGTGTGTGTGTGTGTGTGTGTGTGTGTGTGTGTGTGTGTGTGTGTGTGTGTGTGTGTGTGTGTGTGTGTGTGTGTGTGTGTGTGTGTGTGTGTGTGTGTGTGTGTGTGTGTGTGTGTGTGTGTGTGTGTGTGTGTGTGTGTGTGTGTGTGTGTGTGTGTGTGTGTGTGTGTGTGTGTGTGTGTGTGTGTGTGTGTGTGTGTGTGTGTGTGTGTGTGTGTGTGTGTGTGTGTGTGTGTGTGTGTGTGTGTGTGTGTGTGTGTGTGTGTGTGTGTGTGTGTGTGTACGAGTAATCGCCTATCAAATTTTCACGGGAATCTGAGAATTGAGCGCCGTGCAAGATAAGCGGGATCCAGCAGACCTCACCTTGAGCGCTGCAGCGTCCCATCCACTTCGCTCAGAGTCAATGACGCGAAATCCTTGACTGAATTTACACTCAGGAACCACTTCATAAAATACCGGAACGACCATTCACAAGGCAAGAACTCGTCTGATCCACGCCATGCAACTTTTTACTTCCTTAATGACTCTTCTGGTCATGATTAGATAATATGAAAATCTAGTCCTTTTTACTTTCCAGATCATTTCGTAAAATATAATAATATAATATATATATATATATATATATATATATATATATATATATATATATATATATATATATATATATATATATATATATATATATATATATATGTGTGTGTGTGTGTGTGTGTGTGTGTGTGTGTGTGTGTGTGTGTGTTTGTTTGTGTGTGTGTCAGTAAGTAAGTAAGTAAGTAAAGTTTTATTGCTATTAGCATATAAAAGGTGTAGATTGGCAACTAGCAGAGGAGAAAGATTACGGTCAAGTCTGATTTCTGTGAAGCCAAGGATGTTATGTTTAGTGCCAACACTGCATAAGATTATCAACAAAGGAATGGAATTTTGTAGGAACTGACCGAATATTCAGAGTCAGTAAATTAATTACATCATAAGTATTTCAAATAGTTATAGAGGTGAACGTGTTTGGATCGCATTAAATTTGTATTCCTAAATTTTGTGTAAAGGTAAGTTGCATGCCAGTTACTCTTGTATTTATACTCTTCTGTATTAAAAACATCCAACTCTGAGAATTCCTTTACAGTACTTCTGTTTGATTCCATTTAGTAGTAGTAGTAGTAGTAGTAGTAGTAGTAGTAGTAGTAGTAGTAGTAGTAGTAGTAGTAGTAGTAGTAGTAGTAGTAGTAGTAGTAGTAGTAGTAGTAGGAGTAGTAGTAGTAGTAGTAGCAAAATTATTAGTAGAAGTAGGACTAGTTACAGTGAAAGGAGAGAGAGAGAGAGAGAGAGAGAGAGAGAGAGAGAGAGAGAGAGAGAGAGAGAGAGAGAGAGAGAGAGAGAGAGAGAGAGAGAGAGATAAGAATATTAATTAATATTGGCAATAGACAAAGTTGTATGTATTTTCTTATCATTTCTGTACGATCTAGTACTTAAGTAACAAGTCCATTTTCCCAAGCGTTACTCAAGGGGCACTAATGCACCTGCCAATTTGCATCACATCATCACCTCGAGAAAAACTTGTCACGCGGGAGGGAAAATATTCACGCCGCGGTGAAACATCACCTTTAGACAAGTCTTGAGAAGCTTATATATATATTTTTTTTTATGTGTGTGTGTGTGAAATAGACGTTTTAGAATAATATTAAATAATTGCATGAAACGTAGAAATTAAAATTACTGTACAGATTTTTAACAAAATTTGGTATATTTCGTAACTGATCATAAAATACCTGTAAGATCTTGTGGAATTATGAATTAGAAAGCATCACTGCAACTTTGGTGTATCTGTATTTTAATTTAGTTGAGGTTATGTGGATGACAGCACATCATGATTTCTATTTTATAATACCCGATATAATTTTGATACAAGTGTTGCGCCTTGAGTCTTGCAGAGGTAACGATGACGGATGAAAAAAAGTACTTAATAATAAAAGCAAAATAATAAAGTAACAAGATAAAGATATCACACACACACACACACACACACACACACACCTGTCACTGTATCTTCGTCCCTTACACCTGGTCACAGAGACACGGGGACTGCAGGTGCGGGGCGGAGGCAGGTGAGGTGTGGCACAGGTATACTATGAATGGCTCGTCAGGTGGCTGTTGGCTGGCTGGCGGCGAGACAAAGGCTTGAGAAACACAAGGGTGGAAGGCAAAAGTTTCCCAGAGGAGCATGGTCGTATTGAGGGTCACGAAAGGTTCACGGCAGGCCAGGTAAGTCAGGGGTGGGGTTCTGCATGGCTCTACTTGGTCCTTGTCTTTTATTTGGTGTGTGTAGTAAGATTGATGCTTGAAGGAGGTTCTTAGTCTGGTATAGGTGGGAGGGTAGATAGATAGATGGATAGGTAAGTAGTTTGGTAGGTATGTAGGTAGTAACTAGGTTGGTTAGTGGGTTAGTCGGCTGGGTAAGGAGATGGATATATAGAAAGAAATAGATAGAAAAATATAGACAGATATAGATAAAATAAAAAAAAATAGGCCTGTAAATTGACTGATAGATAGACAAATTGCTATGTTAATACTCGTAGTAACTTAGATGATTATTATTATCATTATTATTATTATTGTTATTATCTTTATCATTACTATCATCATCATTATTAGTCATCATTATCATCATCATAGTTATCATTACTCTATCAATATACAACTACAATACTCAGTTCTACGTATATGTGAACATAAGTTGACGTTTTGACAGCAGGAAGATCAATCTCTTTATCCATCAATCATTTCATTTACACACACACACACACACACACACACACACACACACACACACACACACACACACACACACAAAGCAAAAAACAAAAATAGCAACTTAGCAAACCATAAACTACATGAATTGACAAGTGAATGGAGAGAGAGAGAGAGAGAGAGAGAGAGAGAGAGAGAGAGAGAGAGAGAGAGAGAGAGAGAGAGAGAGAGAGAGAGAGAGAGAGAGACACCACTCTCCCTCACTCTCCTTCGCCTCCTCTCTCACCACCTCTACATTCACTCGCACTATTAACTGGTAAGACAGAGTACAGACAATACGGTGCACGAGTTTATGAATCGTATAGTCTTCTGAGGGAGGATAAAAAACGGACCAGTGAAGTGTTTTTATGTGAGGTATACTCTTAATGGATCGAGAAATTCAACTTTGATCTGGTTTTCTGTGTCACTCGGTACAAAATTTCGTGCATACTTTTATGCTTCGATTAAGTTTTTGTAATCCTCTTTCATTGTCTGTGCTGTGGGATCTCTCTCTCTCTCTCTCTCTCTCTCTCTCTCTCTCTCTCTCTCTCTCTCTCTCTCTCTCTCTCTCTCTCTGCAGCGTCTCCTTAGTATGTCTCTTCTCATCTCATCTTTGGTCACGCTTATCTCGCGCCGTCGCCGCCTCCCTCACGATCTTATCTTCCTCGCCCGTCTCCTTGTCCCTGCTTCTCCTTCCAAACGCTGCTGCCCTCCTCCTCCTCTTCCCACTCTCGCTCCTCTTGCAGGCTATCATACCTAGTGCCACCCTACACTCGTGCAAAACAAAACGAGACTTTATTTCTCTTTACACACACACACACACACACACACACACACACACACACACACACACACACACACACACACACACACATGACGGGCTTTGCGGATAAAGAAAAAAAAAAAAAACACTGCAGAGACTCGTGTTTACCCTTCCCAGCCACGTCCTGAGGCACTATCTACCTAGTCCTGGAAAAATATTCCATTGTTATCCTTAATGCTCTTTTATTGTTGTTATTATTATCATCGTTGTCAGTAGTAGTAGTAGTAGTAGTAGTAGTAGTAGTAGTAGTAGTAGTAGTAGTAGTAGTAGTAGTAGTAGTAGTAGTAGTAGTAGTAGTAGTAGTAGTTTATAATACGAGACGTAGCAGTGCATCGAAGCCAAGTGAATGCAAGATGAGTCTATAAAAAGGTGGGCAGGTGAACTGTAACCAGGAGGAGGAGGAGAAGGAACCAGGAGGAGGAGGAGGAGGAGGAGGAGGAGGAGGAGGAGGAGGAGGAGGAGGAGGAGGAGGAGGAGGAGGAGAGGAACACAAAAGCGCGAGATCAGGTGAAGATGATAAAGAGCACGAGGACGAGGATGACGACCAAGACGACGACAAGGACGAAGACGTGGAGGCCAATAACCACAAAAAGAGGAGGAGGAGGAGGAGGAGGAGGAGGAAGTCTTGACACTTGACACAGGACACAGGACACTATATAGATGCTGGCTGACGAACAGGTGGTGGTGGTGGTGGTGGTGGTGGTGGCGTGGCCCTTCAGTAGCAGCACGTACATCCATATACCGTTCATGTCCAGGTCAGGAAACTTTTGACCTTGCCGCGATGACAGAGATGACTTTGAGGCTGAAGTGCTTATGTGCGTGTCAAAGGGAGGGAGGGCAGGGGCGCGGGGCGGGGCGGGGAGGAGAGGGCAGTGGAGGCAGTGGAGGACTGGAGGAGAGCGGGGAGGTGGTGGAGAGCAAAACACAAAGGGCATCGTTTTATATCTCACACACAGGACTCGCTGACAAACAATAGGGACGCATCGCCACTGTCTCTCTGCCGCACTAGGGCGAAGGGACGGGGAGACGGGCACACACGGACGGACACAACTGACGGACGGACAGACGGACGGGCGGCCACTTCTGCTGGCGAGCACAATACTTCACATTTCGCGCCACAATAGACTGTATCGCTCGCCTCGCATGGAGATTTCGTAACACGTTGCAGAGGATTTCGCTGATAAATCGCGTCATCGTAACTCGATATCTCCTTCTTACACGTCACTGTTATCTGTTCCCCCTGCCCCTCTCCCCTCCAGACTTTCCCTCTCATGTAACCAGCACCACCACCACCTCCTCTTCCTCCTCCTCCTCCTCCTAGTGGTATCTTCTCCGCGGCATCGACAGAGGGGCTTGCAACTCCTGCAACCTCCTGACTCAAAGTTTATGTACCCGTGACGAGCCTTGTCTCCCTCAGTCTATTCTTGGGCGTGTAAGTGACGCGGGGCTACAAAGGCTGCAGTCACGACCTGCCGCTCATTACTTCTCTGACTGTCCTGCCGCTGCTCCAGGTGGGTGGTGGTGGTGGTGGTGGTGGTGGTGGTGGTGGTGGTGGTGGTGAGGATGATTATGTTATGCAATGTTACATATACAGCTGGTAATATTTTTCTTCTTCTTAAGTGTCAAAGAGACTACCAAAGGACACAGAAAAAAAGTCCGCTCAATTTCCTGCATCCAAATAGAAAGAATTTTCACAAAGTTGCCCAATTTTGTTGCTTTTTTCTCTCCATTGCCTTTCTCGTGTAAATAATATAATCTTTTTACTCTGTGGGCTGCCTTGATCCATGCTATTTATTGCTTTCCAAAACGTTAATCGTCAGGCCAGTGTATAACTTCTTTTTATCGTCCTCCTTATATTCGTCTTCTTGATCTACACGTAGCACTTTCTTGCATATTCTAAACTTAACATTTCTCACTGCCAAGTTAGCTCCAATAGTCAGCAAGCTAGTAACTGTTCTCAAGCACCTCAGTTTCAGCCCGCCACTCTCTCTCTCTCTCTCTCTCTCTCTCTCTCTCTCTCTCTCTCTCTCTCTCTCTCTCTCTCTCTCTCTCTCTCTCTCTCTCTCTCTCTCCTCCTCAGTCTTGTATCTGCCGCCCGGCCCACGCACCCATAAAAAGCAGCTGGCACAACAATCCCTCATGCATACCCATATTTGCATCCAAAGACCCAAGCCCCTTCTTTCTCTTTCCAAATCTGCTCTCCTAAAAATACTCTTAAATCCTTCAAAGCACACATTCCACTACGTTTCCACTGTATTCTTTCAATCTAACACTTCTCTCCACTCATCTCACTTCTGACACTTATTCTTTTTTTTTTTTTTATGCATGTTCTTCACTTCTAAGACTTCTTCAAATTCCCAAGAAAATTTGAGAACATTATATGCACTGGTACGTCTCTCCGTCTTAGAAGTTTCTCCTTTGCCTTGCTGAAAAGCTGAATCCAAAATGGTGATGGGAAGAAATTGGGTTTCAAATAGAGTGATGGATGACTGAAATGGTCTCAGTAATCAGATTGTTAGTGGCGAATCAATACGGGGGTTTGAAAAATTAGATAAATTTATAGGAAGGGATGAAAAGTGGATGTGAGTACGGGTAGCTGCCACCTGTAGCTCTACTAACCTCTTGCAACTTCCCTCATTTTCTTCTTCACTTAATTCTTCCCTCTGTATTCTTTCAGTTCTTGTGCTTTATCTCTGTTCCGTAAAGTCATTCCAACAATCGCTGTCCTTAACTTCCATTCCGTTGTCCCATCACGCTACACACTTCCTCGACTCTGGTATCACAAAAGTGGCAAGCCTCCTGAAACTAACAATCTTCTCTTATCTGTTTTACTAATTGTTAACTATTTCTGATATTGATAAGAAATGTTAATTGTACTTCCTTCAGCAGTTATTCCATATTTTTTCTTTATACTTATCTATTCATTATTTATTTACTTATTTCTTTTCTTTTACAATTTCTCGAGTAAAATCAGGTTGAGTTTTAACTTTCCTGTTATTTCATGTTATTTCTGTCCAAAAATCAGGTTGGGTTTTAACTTTCCTGTTATTTCATGTTATTTCTGTCCAACAACAACAAATGGTAACAATAATAATGATGATAATAACGAGAAGAAGAAGAAGAAGAAGAAGAAGAAGAAGAAGGAAGGAGAAGGAGAAGGAGAAGGAGAAGGAGAAGGAGAAGGAGAAGAAGAAGAAGAAGAAGAAGAAGAAGAAGAAGAAGGAGAAGGAGAAGGAGAAGGAGAAGAAGAAGAAGGAGAAGGAAGAGGAGGAGGAGGAGGAGGAGGAGGAGGAGGAGGAGGAGGAGGAGGAGGAGGAGGAGGAGGAGGAGGAGGAGGAGGAGGAGGAGGAGGAGGAGAAAGAAGGAGGAGGAGAAGGAGAAGAAGGAGAAGGAGGAGGACGAGAAGGAGAAGGAGAAGGAGAAGAAGGAGAAGGAGAAGGAGGAGAAGGAGAAGGAAAAGCAGAAGCAGAAGTAGCAGAAGGAGGAGGAGGAGGAGAAGGAGAAGGAGAAGGAGAAGGAGAAGGAGAAGGAGAAGGAGAAGCAGAAGAAGAAGAAAAGGAGGAGGAGGAAGAAGAAGAAGATGAAGAGCAAGAACAAGAACAAGAACTACAACAATAATAACAACAACAACAACAATTACCCCTCCTCTCCCTTTCCACACACACACACACACACACACACACACACACACACACACACACACACAGTAGAAATACTTGAATAAAGGTCAAGGTCTTGTTGCGAGAAATAAAGAAAAAAAGCCAGACCTTTCTCAACGAGCTTGCAAATGAAGGACAAAGGAAAGCCTTACACACACACACACACACACACACACACACACACACACACACACACACACACACACACACACACACACAGTGACTCGCTCCTAATAAGGCGAGGACCAGATGGAAAAATAATAATAATGACGGATAATAACAGAGTGGTCACTGTGACGCGGATCACCTCTTGGCTCCTGTGTCTCCCGCCCCACACATTTCAGGAAGGCTTGGTGTGTGTGTGTGTGTGTGTGTGTGTGTGTGTGTGTGTGTGTGTGTGTGTGTGTGTGTGTGTGTGTGTGTGTGTGTGTGTGTACATGTGTGTAGATGTGTGTGATATCTCTGTATATCATGCGTGGACACACAGCACACACACACACACACACACACACACAATCAAACCTGAAGAAAACATCATGATTTAGGGAACACTAGGTATTCACTATAAATGTTTCACTGACCTTAGTCAGTGAAATAGTGGAGTAGATTTAGAGACTTGACCTTTCGGTTGTAAATAATGGAGTGTGACACCTGCTATTTACATCATCCCACGTGGTGTTGCTGGGCGAAAGTAAAGCTACATGTACTGAAAAACTAAATACGTCGATCAGTCATGTTGGCATTAGTAATGTGAAATTAAACTTGCACCACAATGTTTTATTCTTTTCCACGAGAAACCAAAACAGTTAAGGATACGTTCACGCAAATCGCCGAACAAGGTACGGAATTTGTTTGTTGTCAGAAACTCAACAGCGAATATCGAGAAATGTCGGCGACTGATAGCGGTGGAGTTGCGAATATTCAAGACTAAATCGCCGAGACAAGGCTTTAGTGGGCTTTTATCGGCGATGTATCTGCGAGTGTCGGCTACTTATCGGCAAATATCAGAGATTATCAGGGGTTATCAGGAATTATCGACAATCGGTCGCGGAATAGTAGACGAATTGTCTGCGCATCTCCACACAACTTATCGGCGGACTGTCCTGGAGTGTCGCAGGCTGTGCTCGACTGGCCGGTGATACTTCCGCGAAAGTCTGACTTTTTACGACCAGTCTACAATAAGTTGTTGACAATACAGCAATCACACACACACACACACACACACACACACACACACACACACACACACACACACACACACACACACACACACACACACATACACACACACACACACATACACACATACACACACGGGCATTTAACCTGAGGCAAAGTCTCCCGCTATTCGCGGACGTTGAGAGGCATTTGGTCACCAGTCGCAGCCTAACCGTAAACAATCACAGACCAAGTTGGCGACCAATCGGCAATTAATACCTACAGAGTTATAGAAATTTATTTAAATTACGAAAGTGACCAACAAATCTTAGACTCATTCGACTACTAGTCGGCGCAGTCGTTGTCGTTGAAAGCTGGGAACTAGTCTGTTACAGTCGTCAGTCAACTCAGCAAAACGCTTATCCTGCCACTAGGACAGTGGATGGTCTCTCGGTGACACTCTCAAACTCTTGACCAGTCGTCGAGTATTAGCAGACTGCAGCGTATAAACCTTTTACTCAACGAAGAGTGATGAACTTACTCGCGAATATGCGAAATAGGCCCAAAGGGACAATGGCAGTACAGCTAAAGTAAATCTAATGTTAATACAAATGCACAAGAGCAGCACCATTATTACTGAAGCCTACATTGTCGTGTAAGTTGATGGACACTAGTGAGTCGAGCACTGAAAGTCTATGTAATGATTCCGAACGAAAAACTCGTCAGTAATGAATGGAAAGAGTCCAGCAAACATGCACACACCCCAGGCGTAAGGTAACCAATGAGTACTTACTGGCGCGGGCAATGGATCTGAAAAGAAAAGGAAAAAAAAAACATTAATTTGTAAAGACGAAGCAAACAAGTACTATACCTTAGAAAAAAGCAGCAATAGACAATTTTGGAAACAGATTGTTTGAATAACAAATTAAAGGTGTAATAGAAATGCTGAATCGTAACAAATAAATAACCTACTATGAATTAATAAAACTTTTTTTTTTAAGATTTCACAAAATTTTAATATGAAACTGATATTTTTTTTCGTTGGAATAGAACCAATGAAATTAACATATATATATATATATATATATATATATATATATATATATATATATATATATATATATATATATATATATATATATATATATATATAGGGTGGAGGTGGGAATCGTTCCTCCAACTCTGGACAAAATCCAATCGAATTGCTGTAGTACAAGCATCCCACTGACTAGTGTAGCCGTAACTTTACAAATTTACGTGATCTTTACTGTTCGACAAAATAAACACAGGAAGAGCGTGACGGGAATGTCAACAACTACTTCATAAGTTTACAGATGAGACTGAAAGAGGAGTGCGTCAACATTTGAAGCTTATTCTTTCTTTTTCTTCTCTGCCTTCTCCTCACGCTCTTATTTATTGTTTTTGTCCTTATTGTGCTTTTTTTATTTCTTCATATTCAATTTAATTATTTCATTTTCTTCGTCTTCGTCTTTTTTTCTTCTCCCTTTTCTTATACCACTATTATTATTATTATCATTATTATTATTATTATTACTATTATTATTATTATTATTATTACTATTACTATTATCATCATCCCCATCATCTTCATCACCTCCACCATAACATTCATTATTACAATCCCGCGACTTCTTCCTTCTCGTTCATATTACATTTCGTCATCTTCCGTCTGCCATTTTCTTCTTCTTCTTCTTCTTCTTCTTCTTCTTCTTTTTTCTTCTTGCTTTTGATTCTTCCTGCGAATATTTCCGTAACCATAACCACCAGCACCACCACTACTTCCTCTTGCCCCTCCTCCTCCTCCTCCTCCTCCTCTTCCCCTCGCTTCTCTTTTACTGAGTGATGTCTGAATACACTCCCCGCTACAGCCCCTCCACTTGTACTCACTCTTCCACCTCTCACCTCTCCCCCTCTCCCCCACTCTTCTGCCATTCTTTCCCCTCCCATCCCATCCCCTCCCCCACCACTACACCGCTTCAATAACGTTTTTCTCATTTCGTCAAAATCTCTCAACAGCAGCTACTATTCTCTCTCTCTCTCTCTCTCTCTCTCTCTCTCTCTCTCTCTCTCTCTCTCTCTCTCTCTCTCTCTCTGGTGCAATAGAATCTTGTAATCTTGAAAAAACAGGAACACTAAACACTCTTGAAATATGAAGAATGTCTGTTTTTTCTTGATAATACCTACATGATTATAGCGGATTTACTACTAATACTACAACTATTACTATTTCTACTACTTCTACCATTACTTCTGCCATTACTACTACTACTATTACTACTACTACTACTACTACTACTACTAATAATAATAATAATAATAACAACAACAATAATCTGTACTAATGCTATATTTCTTGATTTTCAGTATCAGGTGTTGAAGCGTTAAAATGGAGGAGTAACATGTATAAGCAAACAAACCAGTCAGTCAATGAAAACAAAGAACATAGATACTTTAACTTTCGCTTTCATTACCATGTTCTGCACGGCGCCCACAGAGCCGCCGCTGAACCACCAATGAGACACGAAAGATAGATAATTAATGGCAAGACTCATAATGCATACTGGTCATTCAAGTCACTGGGGTTTTCACTCTGCACTCCGCATCCTACAACGAGGCGTGAGGGAAAGGTAATGACCACTGGCAAGATTGAAGACATACCTAAGTCATCGAAGTCATTAGCGCCTAGAACCTTATTCTTTAAACATTCCCGGTAATGATTAATGGTAAAATTGAACACACGCACTAAATCACCTGTCATTAGCGCTTAGACCCTTACTCTAAACATTTCGAGACTTTAGGTTGAGTACTTATGACAGGGTCTAGAAGAAGGGACTGCTTCGTGTAGGCCTGATGGCTTCTTGCAGCTTCCCTTATTTCCTTATGTTCTTATGTTCTTACGTTAAGTTGCTAAGAATATGAAGAGTGTTTTCACGATCACAGTATATAAGAATTGTACATCATCAACAGAAAGAGCACCCACAGGAATTGGATTAATAATTTATGTGGCCTTTAAAAATAGTAGTGATGGAGAAAGGAGCGTTTAATACAAGACTTCAACTCTGCCACCAATGAGAGTTACCAAAGCGCACATCACTATTGTCTCGGCGTATTCACTTGTTCGCTCTTTCTACTGGACATTACAAAAACCTCTCAATTAAAGGCTAAGAAACGACTATGGCATCTGGTGTACTTCCACCTTACCTGAATGGGTTCTGCCAGGTATTCACCCGTTCATCCATCTAATAAGGATACGCAAGCCAAGGCAACTCGGACAGTACCAAGCCCATTGATAGTCTGAACAATACCTCGCAGAAGAGTAAACACTGCAAGGACACAATGGACCATAATTATTCTGAAACACTTCTGCGCCGCACCTGCACTACATTCAAAAGGATCTAGTTGAAGTTGCACGAGGTTTCGAGAGTATTTCTACTGTTCAAGTGAGAGAGTAACAGAATTTCTACGTTATTAAGAGGAGATACAGTTTTGAGAAGCCGGCCAATCAACTCTGTGGCCATTGAAAATAGTCGTGGTGAGAAAGCAAAGCATGCAAGGGAACAGTATCTCGTAGAAGGATGAACAATGCAAAGATGAGCGCAGGGATGGACAGAGCACTGACTACACCCCGAAGAAAGCAAACTCAATTACTTGGTTATTCTATTGTGACGGAAACTTTATTTCTACGGTTCAAGTGACAGATTAACAGAATTTCAACGTTATTAAGAGGAGAGACTGTTTTAATTGATATATTAGAGCAGCAACACCACAGCAGGCAGGCGGAGACAGACACAGACAGGCAGACAGGCAGAAACAGATAAACAGACATATTGAAGGTTTCACTGGTTAAAAGTATATTGCTGAATATCATATATTAAGCTTATATTTATATATGTAAATAAACGCTAATACGCGAGCGCTGCTACAAGAGAGAGAGAGAGAGAGAGAGAGAGAGAGAGAGAGAGAGAGAGAGAGAGAGAGAGAGAGAGAGAGAGAGAGAGAGAGAGAGAGAGAGAGAGAGAGAGAGAGAGAGAGAGAGACTTTTCCTCGTAATAATTGAAAACACCTTCACAAAATAACTATAATCATAATCACGTCTCTACACTCGCCATGCTCTCTCTCTCTCTCTCTCTCTCTCTCTCTCTCTCTCTCTCTCTCTCTCTCTCTCTCTCTCTCTCTCTCTCTCTCTCTCTGTCTGTCCTTCAAATGCAGCGCACTCCTCCACGTACTCAGGCACGACGCGCAGTACAGCACGGGAGAGGACGGTGACGCAGGGACAGAGCCGCCCTTCTGTGCCAAGGATGTAATAACAACGACAACAACAACAGCAGGCAACAACAACAACAACAACAACAACAACAACAACAACAACAACGGGCAACAATAACAACAATGGCAGCAAAACAAAGACCTAGTACAAAAGTTTCCAGGCCTTTCAAAAGACACCGTTTAGAGAAAGTTCCCTGGAGTTTCAACATCACTGAGAGAGAGAGAGAGAGAGAGAGAGAGAGAGAGAGAGAGAGAGAGAGAGAGAGAGAGAGAGAGAGAGAGAGAGAGAGAGAGAGAGAGAGACGAAAGCACGCACGCACGGAACAAAAAAAAAAAAAAAATGACAAACGACAAAACGGATAGACAGAAACGGGCGGACGGACAGACAGACAGACAGACAGCAGCGCCTCTCCTTGACTTACTCCAGCGAGAGGGGCGGAAAGGGGGGGGAGCGCAGTGTCACCGTGAACAATGCGAACGTTACCCACCGCTGCCATTGTGTGTTTGAGTGCGTTGAACATTGTTACTCATCTCGCGTCAATACCCCCCGCTCCACCACCACCACCACCAGGAGTTCCAGCAACAGACGCCGCCACAACCTCGGTCGCCGCCTCTCCTGCCATTGCTACACTCCCTGCCGCTATTGGTACTGATGTCACCGCCACCGATTTTGTGTTTTACTGTTGCTACATGTTGCGGCTTCTGATGTGTTCGTTGTCTCTTCTTCGTACTGCTATTCACCGTGAATTATTTTCATCACTAACTCTCATTGATGTATTACCGTAACTACGACTACTACTATGTCAAGTAGTACTGTTGTTTACTATGTACTGACTACTGTACCAATAATTATTCACCACCACCATCACCACTATTGTTACTACTTTTATTACTGATAATATTGCTGCTGCTGATGGTGTTTCAACAACTACAACTGCAACAAATACAACAACTAGTAGCAGTAGCAGTAGCAGTAGCAGCACTACTACTACTACTACTACTACTACTACTACTACTACCACCACCACCACCACCACCTCCACCTCCACAACTACTACTACTGCTGCTTTCCTCATCACGACCGTAGCCCATCCCTACCCATCCACATCCTTTCTAAACCTGAAGTATTGGGCACGCCACACACACACACACACACACACACACACACACACACACACAGAGAGAGAGAGAGAGAGAGAGAGAGAGAGAGAGAGAGAGAGAGAGAGAGAGAGAGAGAGAGAGAGAGAGAGAGAGAGAGAGAGAGAGAGAGAGAGAGAGAGAGAGAGAGAGAGAGAGAGAGAGAGAGAGAGAGAGAGAGAGAGAGAAATGGGTTTAAAATATAATAACCAGAAAAACAGTACATGAAACAACACTTGGCTTCCTTTAACTCTTGAAAAAAAAATTCCACCTTTTTTCCCCGTTTTCTTTTTTTTACTCCTGAGAAGAAATGTAACTTTCCTTGCAGGTATAAAAATATAAAGCTATCTTCCTCACGTTACAAAAATAAAATAAAAAATATACTAGCCTTGCATGTTTTTTTTTTTTCAAAGGCTGACTTCTTTCTCGCCTCATACTTATATAAATGAAACCTAAGATTTGTATGGTGCAGTACTGGTAGTAGTAGTAGTAGTAGTAGTAGTAGTAGTAGTAGTAGTAGTAGTAGTAGTAGTGGTGGTGGTCTTAAATGTTTTATTTTCATTTGACGATGGCAACAATAGTGGTAATAATGATAATGATGACTACAATGAAATAATAATCCCTTAATACTATACAACAAAAGTAGAAGAAAATAACAATATAAGCACACACACACACACACACACACACAGTTAATACATCGGGGAGTGCATCGGCGTCCCTCTCACTAGAAAGGCAACACAGGTACAAAAAGGTGAGGCCCATACCTGCCGCCAGCCTCACACGTGCCAGGTACACGAGGCTGCTGATATCCCCACCTGCCTCTCATTAAGTCCTGCCTGTGGGTACTGTTACACATTTTTATATTACTTGGCGGTGTTAGATGTACTTATGCATATATTTGGAGATTATATAGGGAATTTCAAACAAGTCTTTTAGATCTCGCTAAGCCATTTAATTTTAAGTAGAATATGTAATTTCAAATCTTTGAAATCTTGCTTTACCATTCAGTTTAACTAAGTAGTGAAGGGAATTTCAAACAGTAGATCTTTTAAATCTCGCTAGGCCATTTAGCTTAACTTTACGTAGAATATGGAATCTCAAATAACAGGTTTTTGAAATCTTGCTTTACCACTGAATTTAACTACTTAGTGTAAGGAATTTCAAACGAAAGATCTTTTAAATCTCGCAAAACAATGTAATTTAACTATGTACATTAACTAAAAGAGAAAACGAATCTCCATAAAAAGAAGAAAATCTAGGTGCCAAGGTGTTTAATTTCACCACATTGCAGCACATCAAGTATAACATTAAAAGGAAAAAAAAAAACTAATTTCAGAGTAAAACAAGAGAAAGGTGCTTGCTTATGTTTGTGAGATATGGTGCACCTGTTTCTTGGCGTGGTGACGTGCTCTGAGTATTGCGTAGGTGGAATCAAATTGGGGATTATAAAGTGCATGATTTCGTGTCGCTTATAGCCATTCGCACAAGTCAGAACGCGTACGAATGATGATAAGCAAGACAAAATAAAGAGTTAAGGAGATGGGGGAAAAAAACAAGTTGGTTCACAAATCGGGTTGTAAATGAGTGGAACAAACTTGGCAAGACCGTGTTAACTCCCAGACATTAGACTGATTAAAGTGGTGGTTGGATAAATTTATGGATGATGAAGACAGATGATAAGTTTTAAGTGTTGAGGAGCTGTCTTGTCTGGGTCAGGCGGGTTTTTATAGTCTTTATGTTCTTTATGTCAGAATCCTATTAATCTATTCACCTGCCTTTCTCTGTTTTCTTGTTACCTATGCGTATCTAAGAAACTAGGCGCTGGAACTATTGACCCGATTTTTTCCTATCTTTCCAAGAGAGGAATATTAAGAAACCTATTTGATAATACTGGTAAACCTGATTTAAATCCATTTATATAAACTTCTACGGGGACGAAAATTGAAGAGGATATATATTTTTTTTTCCTCTGTTTTGAAATCTTAATAAGCCTTCTTTACGCGTGAAAATTTTAAACTTAACTCGTATATTAATCAATCAATCAATGGGCCAGTTCCACACTCACCCTTTTTTGTTTGATAGCTAACCAACAAAACTCCTTCAGCTCTAATCGGGTGGCACAGTAAACTTTGGCTGCTGCTTTTCATTTGGGAGTGCACAAAAAATTGGAACTCGCAGGGTAGTAAGACCAATTCCACAGTCTTTTCGTACGCTATCTATCCAAAACGCTTCCATTGTTAGTAAGGTCCCGAACAAATAGGAGGAGCGTTTTGTTTGGGTAGCTTACCAAGAGACTGTGGAACTGTGGAACCGACTCAATAACATCTGACTAAGTGACTGAATAATGACATAAATAAACACTCAATAAAACCAAATGAGATGAAAAAGTAAACAATCTCACGGAAGGGTATACTGATATCAATCCCAGACAGTCAACCAGTAATCCACCACACAGGAAGGCATGGGGGTAACGTGCAAGGCGTGGCGGCACTGCAAGGACATAATGACTAGCCGTGTTAAGGCCACACTACTCTTCAGCTATCGATGGAATTTTCCTTTTTTCATGTATATCTACTTATCTATATCTCTCTTTTCATCAATATATTCCTCAATCATCTTTGATTTTATTGTCTTTTTGTTTTCATGTGGTACGGATATCTATATTTATTCATCTGTTTATATTTTTGCTATTTATTTTAGTTACTTATTTAGCTATTACCGTTAGCGTCTACTTGTTTTCATATACATCTCTCTCTCTCTCTCTCTCTCTCTCTCTCTCTCTCTCTCTCTCTCTCTCTCTCTCTCTCTCTCTCGCTTTTCATCGATATGTTCTTCAGTTCTCTTCCTTCTCTTTCACGCTATATTATAATTTCCTTCCCTACTATATTCGTTTATCAATTCCAGGTCTCATATTTTTCCCTCAACTGTCGCGTTCCTTTACTAAAAGTTGTTAACTATCTGACTCACCTAACATTTGGTAACCTTTTCTCTCCTTCCAACCACCTTACCATTTTTCTTCCCTACCACTTTACTTTAACGTACACCTCCGCCACCGATGAGTTTTCCCAACAGGTGTTACATTATATCCAATTCTTTATTAGGCATCATCATTAAGCTGACACGAACAATTACTATACAGCACGAATCGCCATTCAGTAACAAGAGCCGCATTCATCCACACCCACTATGCAAGGTGAAAGCTTATTAGTAACACTCAGGGAGGCCATCGTTAAATACAAGTAGTGGTGCCAGGACTGCTAAGCAAGGACGCTGCGAGGGCACCGAGGATGAGGCAACATTAGCTCAGAGAAAACGATTAGTGCGGATGAGGAGGAGGAGTAGGTGGTGGTGGTGGTGGTGGTGGACAAGGAGTACAACAACAACAAAGACGACGACGACGAAGACGAGGAAGAAGAAGTGGTAGTAAGTGTAGTAAGTAGTAGTAGTAGTAGTAGTAGTAGTAGTAGTAGTAGTAGTAGTAGTAGTGGTGGTGGTGGTGGTGGTGGTGGTGGTGGTGGTGGTGGTGGTGGCAGCAGCAGCAAGAACAGTGGTAACTGTCATAAAAGCAGTAGTAATATCTTCATCGGCAGCAGCACTAATAAAAGTAGCAGGAACATAAACCTTCATCTGAAGTCAACTCACTACCTAAGGCAGCATACTGCCTTCCTCTTGCCGCTCCCCAGTACTTCTTTCCTTAGCCATATTAAGCGCTGGTGGGGACGGCCGCTCTTATACACATGTCGCCAATAACTTCTGTCGTGCTCCCTCTTTTTCCAGGCCCAACTGTCCCATGTCTCTTTCGATTCCCTCTGCCACTCTCCAGTCCATACTCGTATAAAGCCTGCACGGAACACCTCAGCACCATGCCCAGGAATCTCAGTGCTTGGAGGAGTCAGACACCACACGCAGGCTGACTTTTACATCTCAATCTTGAACAGTTTTCTTGAGGATTAACAAATACAGTGAGTTAACAAGGAATGCTGATGAAAGCTGGTAATTATTTTAAGAGTATTTCAAATTACCTGAACTCCTTCATTCGTTTGATGAGATATTTTCCCATCCGCCTCCTGCTGCCACGCCCTCACACTGGCCTGGTAGAGGAACTGTATGGAGGCAATGACGTGCCTTTGTTTCCACCAGGACACGAAGATGACTCCTGCAGGCGAGCGAGCCAAAGTGACTAATTGAACAAACACGAGAATGAACAGAACACTTTGGGAATCCGGTTAGCCTAACACAACATTGTCAATCACACGATGAACATGAGCACCTACAGTATGGCTACTGGTCTATGCGAGGCGCCTACACACGCCCTGCCTCCATAATTCACGAGGCTCCCCTGTACATTCAGACAAGGCTAATGTTAAGCCTCAAAACACCTGGTGTGACGAGCGACTTTGGCCATAAACAGTAGTCTGTGGCGTGAATTCTCCTCTCATTTGTGGTGGTTTGTGGAAAATCAACTCCAGATCACATCTGTCGCCCGCCGCTGCTACGTTTCGCTGACATGAAAGTATTCCAAGTTGACTCGCTCCCTGGTGAAGCGGAGCATGTTATAAGCCAATGGACATTCACGTGTTAGGTCTTGTTTTCTGACGCTGGCTGAGTTTGGATGGAGTCTTTGGTAAACCTGAATTACAAATTTTCAACCATATTTTAAATTTCAAAAGAAAAAAAGATTACTACAATAAATTTTGCATAATTATTTCTCACACCCAGAACACGAGGCTGAATGCCATGCTAATATTTTGAGAAGCAGAAATTACAGCGGTACATTTTATTCTTCTTGTTGTGTTACGCACCTTTGTGAATCCATCATTATATTTTCCATTGCTGAGACGATGCTTGGCTCTCATCTAATGCTGCGCTGACTGCCCTAATGACGCCCTCACTGATACACGCCACTGCGCTAACCTTTCTTCCATCCCGCCCACACTGCGTAATACCTTCTGAGGTATTACGATAACTGAAATTTCCTGAGCCAGCTGTATGGCCAGCTGTGACGAGTGTCACAAGAGGATTTTAGGACTGAGATGTGATGATTCTGTTTCTTTGAAACAATAACAAATTATCGGTTTTAAATTATTAGATTAAAAGTAGATTTGTCACTTCCCAAAAGATACAACTATTATGTAATGTACCGATCAATATATTAATTGCGATGGAAATGTTTGGCGCAAAATACATGAAATTTTATGAGAACGTCAAGGAGATGCTGATACAGCTGCTGCTGTTGCTGGCAGTGGTGGCGACAGCAAAATGAACAGGAGGGAGGCCTGGAAGTGTGAATAAATATTTAGTTTAAGAATAAGAACACAAGGGAAACCGCAAGCCGGTAGGCCTACTCGTGGCACTCTGTAAAAAACTTACATACCTACTACATCCATCTTTTATCCATATCCATAAATTCATCAGACATTTTTTAAGTTCCAAAAAGGACTAAATGTGGCTATCTGTGAATTGTAATATTCCTCATATACAGCAAGGGTATCAATTATAATTCTACCAAGAAATGTTAAGCGGAATGATCATTGAGCTGCTGAGAAATGTGTGTACAGTACATCATTAACTCGAGTGTCAGCTGCATGTAAGCCAACCACCAACACAGACAGCTGCTTCACTGACAAAGACCACAGATCAAACAAGTGGCACCGCATACAAATACAGGCAACATTTCTTATATTTCTGTCCACTTCTTATCCGAGAGGTGTTTAGGGATTGTCGAAGGCTGAAAACAGGATGCAATCAATCCCGTCTTCAACTACGAATCCATAATCCCACCTTTGGTACATCCTTATCATCAGCAGCCCGGGTGACCAACACGCGACAACTCAAACAATAAATCCAGTTAGTGAAAAAAAAAAGTATCATTCCTTCTTTATTGGTGAAATGTTGACAAAATCAGTGAAACTCGCAGCTAAATTCTGTCAGCAGGAAGACAAAGCGGAGTCTTGTCCACCACTCAGCAGACCATGCTGTACAAAGATGACTACTGTTGCGTCTATTAACCTCACGACACCGCAGCGCCACTCCGGACTAATGCTCCTTCACACGGGTGCCGCGTCCAGGCCTCCTCTCACCCTGAGCACGGAGACACGTTCAGATAGTACATGAGTGATTATCTTTCCGTGAAATACAGTAATTTATGAAACAGCAGATTGCGCCTTTGTCTTGATTCACCTGACATTTGTGGTTTCAGTAAAAAGGGAAGTAGTGGTGGTGGTGATAGAAATAGTGGCAGTAGTAGTGTTGTTCCAGTTGTTGCTGTTGTTCCTGTTGTTGCTGTTGTTCCTGTTGTTGCTGTTGTTCCTGTTGTTGTTGTTGTTGTTGTTGTTCCTGTTCCTGTTGTTGTTGTTGTTGTTGTTCCTGTTGTTGTTGTTGTTGTTCCTGTTGTTGTTGTTCCTGTTGTTGTTGTTCCTGTTGTTGTTGTTCCTGTTGTTGTTGTTGTTCCTGTTGTTATTGTTGTTGTTGTTGTTCCTGTTGTTGTTGTTGTTGTTGTTGTTGTTGTTCCTGTTGTTGTTGTTGTTGTTGTTCCTGTTGTTGTTGTTGTTGTTGTTCCTGTTGTTGTTGTTGTTGTTCCTGTTGTTGTTGTTGTTGTTGTTCCTGTTGTTCCTGTTGTTGTTGTTGTTGTTGTTCCTGTTGTTCCTGTTGTTGTTGTTGTTCCTGTTGTTCCTGTTGTTGTTGTTGTTGTTGTTGTTCCTGTTGTTGTTGTTGTTCCTGTTGTTGTTGTTGTTGTTGTTCCTGTTGTTGTTGTTGTTGTTGTTGTTGTTGTTCCTGTTGTTGTTGTTGTTGTTGTTCCTGTTGTTCCTGTTGTTGTTGTTCCTGTTGTTCCTGTTGTTGTAGTTGTTGTTGTTGTTGTTCCTGTTGTTGTTGTTGTTGTTATTGTTGTTCCTGTTGTTCCTGTTGCTGTTGTTGTTGTTATTGTTGTTACTGTTGTTGTTGTTGTTGTTCTTGTTCTTGTTCTTGTTGTTGTTGTTGTTGTTCCTGTTGTTGTTGTTGTTGTTGTTCCTGTTGTTGTTGTTATTGTTGTTCCTGTTGTTGTTGTTGTTGTTGTTCCTGTTGTTGTTGTTGTTGTTGTTGTTGTTCCTGTTGTTGTTGTTGTTGTTGTTGTTCCTGTTGTTGTTGTTGTTGTTGTTCCTGTTGTTGTTGTTGTTGTTGTTGTTCCTGTTGTTGTTGTTGTTGTTGTTCCTGTTGTTGTTGTTGTTGTTGTTCCTGTTGTTGTTGTTGTTGTTGTTGTTGTTCTTGTTCTTGTTCCTGTTGTTGTTGTTCTTGTTCTTGTTGTTCTTGTTCTTGTTGTTGTTGTTCTTGTTCTTGTTCTTGTTCCTGTTGTTGTTGTTGTTGTTCCTGTTGTTGTTGTTGTTTTTGTTGTTGTTGTTCCTGTTGTTGTTGTTGTTGTTGTTGTTGTTGTTGTTGTTGTTGTTGTTGTTCTTGTTCCTGTTGTTGTTGTTGTTGTTGTTGTTGTTGTTGTTCTTGTTCCTGTTGTTGTTGTTGTTGTTCCTGTTGTTGTTGTTGTTGTTTTTGTTGTTGTTGTTCCTGTTGTTGTTGTTCCTGTTGTTGTTGTTCCTGTTGTTGTTGTTGTTGTTGTTGTTGTTCCTGTTGTTGTTGTTCCTGTTGTTCCTGTTGTTGTTGTTGTTCCTGTTGTTGTTGTTGTTCCTGTTGTTGTTGTTCCTGTTGTTGTTGTTGTTGTTGTTGTTGTTGTTCCTGTTGTTGTTGTTGTTGTTCCTGTTGTTGTTGTTGTTCCTGTTGTTGTTGTTGTTGTTCCTGTTGTTGTTGTTGTTCCTGTTGTTGTTGTTGTTATTCCTGTTGCTGTTGTTGTTGTTGTTGTTGTTATTCGTGTTGTTGTTGTTGTTATTCATGTTGTTGTTGTTGTTGTTGTTGTTATTCCTGTTGTTGTTGTTGTTGCTATTCCTGTTGTTGTTGTTGTTGTTGTTGTTCTTGCTGCTGCTACTGTTGTTCTTGCTGCTGCTGCTGTTGTTCTTGCTGCTGCTGCTGTTGTTCTAGCTGCTGCTGCTGTTGTTCTTGCTGCTGCTGCTGCTGCTGTTGTTCTTGCTGCTGCTGCTGCTGCTGTTGTTCTTGCTGCTGCTGCTGCTGCTGCTGTTGTTCTTGCTGCTGGTGTTGTTGTTGTTCTTGCTGCTGGTGTTGTTGTTGTTCTTGCTGCTGGTGCTGTTGTTGTTGTTGTTCTTGCTGCTGGTGCTGCTGTTGTTCTTCCTGCTGCTGCTGCAGTTGTTCTTGCTGCTGGTGTTGTTGTTGTTCTTGCTGCTGGTGCTGTTGTTGTTGTTGTTGTTGTTGTTGTTGTTATAATAGTACCACTAGTAGTAGTAGTAATAGTAGTAGTAGTAGTAGTAAAAAAAAATAAATAAAATAAAATATAATAATAATAATAAATAATAATAATAATAATAATAATAATTATTATTATTATTAATATTATTATTATTATTATTATTATTATTATAGCAACAAAAACAACAACAACAACCAACATACTGCCATGGCATGTTAGAGGAACACACACATTACCTGTGGTGCTTTATGAATTACCTGCAACGTTTCTTATTAATGTGTGTGACCAGGCCATTGCACTATTAATACCCGGAAGCTGAAGGGACGTTACAGATATCACAAGCAAGCACAGAAGAAGCGGTGGCTGTGCACACAAAGGCCACGGAGATGATTATCAGTTTCTCAAGGACATTTCTCCTGTTGATAACGCAGATCTTGTCAACCGGTCACAAAAATAGTAAAAACACCCTTTAAAACATGTGTATCTTGAACTAGAGCCTATTGAAAGTGGCCGAGCTGCTGGCTGAAGTGTTTCAAAATATGGATTTAAGGCAGTTGGCAGCCACTCTACTGGAACCTGTCACCACTTTCTCCTCTTCAGTACGCGATTAATCCTTTTATTGTGTTAAAGAACAAATCACGACACAGAAATTACAGTACAAATTATTTAAAGGATATTTACAACAGAGAAGAAAAAATGAAAGAACAGAATTCCATGTCTATCCAGTATGATGTTTGGAGGCGACTGGAGAACAAAAGCAAACAATATCTTACAGCGGTTTATCATTAGGGAAAGATCAAAAAAAAAAAAAAAGGAAAGGATCAAGTAACTTTTCTCCTGTGGCATTTCTCTACGAAGGTGGCCTTGATGCTGCCTCCCTAGGTATCCGGAAGCAAACCATCACCATAGAAGACATGCCGCTCATAACCCGCCACGACAGTCAGTGTGCGTGCCATCACTTTTGTATGTCATGCCTCATCACTGCTATCAAGACGTAACCATCTCTAGGCAAGGTCTGATTAATCACTGTTTCATTGCTAAGACTTCCCCTCATAAAATTGTATGGTTTAAGTATAGAGTGTGACTTCCGAAGGCACCGGTGACACCACAAGGAGTGATTAAGCAGTTTATCTCCTTAATGCCTCAAGTCGTATTTTTGCCTTGTTAAAAGTGCCTGGGGTTAAATTACGTAGCAAGTACCATAGTTATAATAAATCGAAGTATTCCGTTATATGCAGTTGCCCAAAATAGTGATATCACATCCTGCAAAATGTTTAAGAAACAACAACCTCCACTTTTCACATCCTCAATTTCTGTTTTTTGCGAAATTCTAAATATAAAGCAGTTTCATATATTTATTCCCATTCGAGTTCTATAGACACTGTATTCACTTGGTAACATCACCACTTCCTCGTGACTCTACAAGTTTTACTTCTGTTAACTTGCAGAATATTGACTTATTTCAGGTAAAAATCATCGCAGTGAACGGCGGGAGGTGAACCTTTTGCCGTGTGGAAAGTACGACCACTTGGGAGATTTATAAATGTGAAAATTGAGTTGAATGGAATTTTTTTCTTATTCCAATCATTACTAACCCACACATGAAGTATATTACGTTAGATATAAAGTAGAAATGCCCTTCTTTGTGAGCTGACGGAGCTCCCATATCAACTTCTACTCCTCCCGACACCTCACCCACCCACCTACATAAACTCTAACTTCAATGAACACAACTTTTTATCACCAGAAAACGAGCAGCGCATCACATCACTTGCCCTTTCACTTCAACAAATGTTTCTTTTCTTCACAGCAACCCGCGATTCATTCATGTACAGAAGAACTTGCAGACCGGGTCGGCTCCTTCGCCCTTCCTCACCTCCTCGGGTGTAGCCAGGGCCGCCTCGCAACAACACTCTTTCATCACCAGCAAGTCTTGAGTGAGAGGCGCGGAGAAAGCTGCTCCACCACGCTCACTTCCGGCACGTTCTTCCGCCAGACGTTCCTGCGCAGCCCCGCATTTCGACACGCCCGCCGCTCCTGCCCAGCCCACGCCCAGGCCCCAAGCTCCTCACGCCCCTGCGAGACTCACCAATCTCAGACAGGTATATCAGTCAAAAGCTACACACTAATAGAATTCCACTCACCAAGAAAGAACATACATGAATTTCCTGTAGGTTTTATTTGTAGAGACAAACAATTTGTCTCTTGCGAGGTAGGGCACTCCTGTAATCTGAAAGTTGTGCCCCGTGTTCCGGAGACTGTGTGTACTTAGGGCCGGGGCGAGACTGCGGAAGGCTAGTGAAGTGTGTGGAAGCAGATGCAAGAGTGAATGATGCACTACGTAAATACTTGTATGTGCTGTAGATGTTGTTGTTGTTGTTGTTGTTGTTGTTATTCTTGCTGCTGCTGCTGTTGTTGTTCCTCTCCTTAGTGTTGTTGTTATTATCACTATGCTAAAATTACTCTACTTTTTGTTGTTATCGTTGTTATTGTTATTCATATAGCTGACACTCGTCGTTATAAATGATGATGATGATGCTGATGCTGACAACGACAATAACAACAACAACAACAACAGCAATAAAAACTACGACGACGACCACAACATTAGAACACTGAAAACATGCCCACAGTCAAATGCACAGTTAAACGTTTGTCCTTTGCATTAACACGAGCAACAAACACTACATAAATATAAAGCCTTAGAAACAACAACAACAACAGGGATGCACCAGCAACTCTAGAAACGACCTGTGCAAGTAGAAATGAAGATGAAGTAATTACTGGCAGTATTCTGAAAGGTACACACGTGTCTGGAAGCTGCACCCACACGATTACTTACAAAAATTAACCTGTAATTTCACCTTTCACACATGACTTGGTGTTGCTAAAAATAGAGACCCTTCACGATTTTTAGCAAGCAGGAACTCCCACTCGCCTTTCAACTTTAGCAGGTTTCATCATGGTAATTCGCTGCTATGTCATTAACAGGGATGAGCTACAATGTCAACTATCAGTAAATAAATACAGTAATGAGGTACAACTATTAAAGCAGTATTGAGCATCGGCATCAATTATTAACGAGGTTATGAACACAGCTGGAAATGATTATCGATACTTAGTGAAGTGCAGGAATATTTGTTTACTTCCTCCTAAACGCAGTAGACAATAATAAGCTAACTGCGACTGGAGTGGTACAAAATGACACTAAGACAATACGCCCAGGTACTTAAACGCTTTGGGTTTACGTGATTATTTTTCAACGCTACAGGTGACTTGTCTGGTTCTCATGGACTTTTTTTCATTGATGATGCAGGAACCTTGGTAATCTATCAATGAAGTTACGTAAAATATCCTTGAAAACCATAGTAAATTCCACTCCTGACTTTTAAAAACAGTCGAGATAAGACACTGAAGCGTTTAAGAATAAATGATGACTATCAGATCCTAGTATTCATGAGCAGCAGTTATTCTTATTACATACATCTACATAGGAAACCTTGTAATGCGAGTCATACTTGCCTGACGTCTTACTAATGTTGAGAGAATTTCCCGATTTCCTGAGTATCATCTTGGGCCGTGAGTGTATGCAATGTATGAGTTGTTATGTGACTCACCGCGGCTGTCATTGCCCTGGCCGGTTATTGTTACAAAGCTGCATTTTTCCTGTTGCAAGATATGTTAATGGTATGAATCATAACTTCCACTTCCGGAATCAACAGAATACTGTTCAGTGCATGATTTCGCAAAGTGTTCCGGAGAGCACTCTATTGATGTTAGGTCTTCTTACACTGCCAGCACATTCCTGCAAACTTGTACACAAAGATTTCTCTCCGTCATTAAATCTGAAGTTGCAATTCTAGGCTCTTTCAACGCTTCAGCAGATACGGGTCACCAACACTTTACTGAGGTTATTGGAAGTAAACTGCCGCTTTCAGCAGTATTCGACAGCTGGATGTAAATTTCTTAAAGCAACTGAGCTTTCTTTTGAAAATGGATGAGGCGCAAAAAAGGAGAGGGATGAAGCAAGCAAGGAAGCAGTTTGTGGATCTTATGAGTGCCAGGGATGAAGGATCGAGGACAATGACTACTACTCGCCTTGTGGAGACCACACATAATTACTAGGCAGGGGAGGAAGTGGCAAGTCATGACGAGCGGGGCCGCGTGAGTGAACGAAGCTTGTAGAGAGGGATCCACCGGAACCATCCATGGCGATGGTGACGGAAAGTGTGTGTGCATCACTGAGAGGGGAAATGACACCAACAACCTTCGACTTATAGGAGACTGAGAGCGGCGAAGACATGGGTAACCACACGCCACTAAGGAAACAGAAACCTGAAGGAGAGGAATCTCCAAGTTTACTCATTTCAATATAACAGGCCCGCAGAAGGAAGAAAGCGCAAGAGGAGGAGGAGGAGGAGGAAGAGGAGGAGGAGGAGGAGGAGGTTACACCAAGGCGGCCGTCGGGTGACCACAGGCGGGAGGAGCAATGGTGGTCATGGACTTCCTGTGTTCAAGTCGCAGTAACCACTCTGGCCGGCCCGCCTGTGCCGCCACCGCCACCTAGGAGAGCCAGTCACTGCTGATGCTTGCACATGCACATGTTTGTTGACAACTACTCGTGCGTGACTTACCCAAGCCTTGCCATGAGCGCAGAACATATGTTCATGCACCGGCACGGTTTAGCGACTCTGTTGTCGGAAGCACGCTGTGAACCATTGTCCACATCGCTCTTCGCTGCGAAACACGAGGACACGGCTGTCGCTAACCAGAAACTGTCGACAAGCAACCTAACATGTTGGAACAGCTTGCTCCACGCCTCGCCCAGTACACGTGTCGCCCTGGTTTGGCTCACGTTCACCACACGAACCCCGCGGCTGTTATCTTCTATATTATATAGTTTAAATTTACATGTTCTCTTCCTCTTAAAATGTTGCCTCTGCGTTATAAATTACCATTAAGCAGGTGGTGTCTGGTGGCGAGGATAGTCCCGTGAAAGATGCTTTGCGGCACAAAATTCTCAGATTGAAATACACGAAATGTTTTCAGGGAAACCATATCCAACTTTAACATCTTGTTCCTTTATTGATGTGGCGTCCTCCTTTATGCATGTCTTGCTGCCTTGTATGTACATGTCCTTTCTATTATGCACCAGCCTTGGGGCGGCCCCGGGACTCCGGCTGACAATACATAAGTTACCTCATCTGACGCAGGAAAGAAGCGCCCGTCACATCTCACAGCAGCGGAATATATCTCGGCAAGACGCTGGAGGTAAGTGGCGCCATGAGCAGCCAGGCTCTACCACACTCACGGGCTCCACCACACCCCTACGGGCTCCACCACTCCCCTATGTGCTCCACCACACACAACACTGTGATGTACCTTAAAGAGTTAACAGAGTGCAGACAGTGCCATTTATTTCCAAAAATTTCCGTATTTCCGCGCCACAATGATGGGCGACAACAACAAAGACAGCACTCCAGACTTTCCCTGCATCGCGGCGTCCCTGGCGGCTTGGCGGCACGTGCTCCACCCGCGGCCATGCACTCCACAATAAAATGACTCGCGCGGCCGCTACAAACCCCGTTAATTGGAGGGTATCGCAGACCGAACACACAGACACATACTTTTACCGTCAAGAAGCAGCAGTGAAGAATTAAGACAGTGTCCCCGCCTTGCAGGCACTACTCACACGCAACAAACATCATCATCATCATCATCATCGTCGCCCCGTCCATCTACCGCCTCCTATTCCCACGCTGAAACACGGAATTCAAACAACAGGAAAAAGACGCTCATCCGTTACCAGGAGATAAAAGGTTGCCTACCGGACGAAACAAACACCATGCGAGACACACACACACACACACACACACACTCAAGACACCACCACTACTACACCACATCTCAGCCATTGAGAATCTCAAAGCTCTTCCTGTGTCTGCCGAGTTAAAAAAAAAAAAAAAAGAAAAAAAAATAATATAAATAAAAGAAATAAAAGAAGCAAGACGTTGGCGTAGTGAACAAAAGTACTACGTTTATTTATTTATTTTTTTTTCCTAAGTGGCTCAAGGACTGCAGCTCTTAATATGAGAAGGAGGAGGAGGAGGAGACAGCAGGAAATGTGTCTCACGCTTGATTATGACTGACTGGAAGGATGACTGTGGGAGACGGGCCGCGGCGAGTGTTTGGGGATGAGATAAGCACAGTCATGGTCAATTGTGGAGTAACGTAACACGAGCGAAGTAACATAACACGAGTGGAGGAATATAACACGACTGGAGTAACATAAAACTAGGTAGTGGAGTAACATAACACGACTGGAAAAACAAAAACAAGTGGAGTAACATAACACAACACACAACACGGGTGGAGTAACAAATAACATAACACATAACACAACAATGGACTAGTAACATAACACTGGCTTCCACTCCACTGTGTTTAGCGTCTTCCCTCAACCTCAAGTCCTCCAGTCACCCGAGAACCTTCAAGTCGTCAGATTACATAAGAAGAAAGAATTGGTCATTGAAAGAAAACGCAACACAGTGGATAGGAGTTCAGAAGTTTACCAGACTTGCGGCCGCGACTGTACTTGTGTGTGGCGAGGAGTGTGTGGTGTAACGGTGGGAAAGGAAGGGACGGGAGTGTCTGTGGGCGATGGACTAAATGTGACGCGGGAAAAGGGCGTGCATGACAAAGGCGTGGAGTGGCTATTCACCTTACGCATCAAAGTTACTGGTAGGTAAGTATGAGGTGATTTAACTTGTCTTATTTACTGTCACTGTATTTAGTGTTTTTCATTAATCTCAGTCCTCTGGGATCGTATTTTCAAACTTCTCGGACTTTTTTTTTCCAGTGGGAGTTAGAGGAGGTTTTCAATGGTGCTTTCATCATTCTTTTGATAGTTGAACAAGTTTTCTGCATCAATGGGAGAAGAAATCGTGAGAACCTGACTAATTACCTTTGTGGCCTTTGAAAATAGCGCTTAAAAGTAGCCAAAGCATTTCAGAAGACGGGTCTCAATCTGCTGACAATCTCCTTTGAAGACATGACAATCGGTAGAGTGAGAGCAGATCACAAATCTTCAGGAATAAAAAAAAAAAAAATTATAAAAAAAAATTATCTGTAGTAATAGTGAAACTTGATAGCAGAAGAGTAAACGTAGATTCTTCCTGCCACAAAGAACGTTCACTTGTATTATATTTGGAAGCTATTAAATGGCTTTCTTGTAATTAACCCTCTGACTACTAAGTATACACCTGTTATTTAATTTTAGTATCTCTGCATGATTTTATTGAGGAAATGTAAATATCACTAAAAGATTTCAACTATCCCATCACTTTTGCTATCTGCAGTGTCAATCAAAACTGTAAACTTGCCCCGCACCATTTCATTAAGACTAAATAGGAGGCACGGCAATCAGGAGGCCAAGACTGAGGCAAAACACTAAACACACTGGAGGCAGGAGCGGCAGGTTACTCGTCTTTCAACCACGACTGTTGTACTCGCCCCGCCACACAACACGGTGCACAAGTCATCACGCATCCTTGTCATCACACCCGCGGGAAAATATAATCGTACTCTTTCCTTTACTATTTTTTTCCACCCGGATGGCGATTCGAACCCAAGCAGTGAATTAGTTAGCCACGAGAACTTTTTTTTTTTTTTTTTTTTTTTTGTCGTAGTTCATATTACAAGTCCCTGTCCGGCTTTATCTGCGTGTGTGAAGAAGAAAATGTTTGATATTCTTCCACTTCCAAATAAACCCAAATTATTCAAGATGACTGATACAACAGTTTGCGTCACTTCAGCCCAAAGATTTGCTGATACTTGCAGGAGACGCGATGGCTGAGGATAAAGAACACAATATTGTACACCACAGACAGCCAGCCAATGGTACGTGCCTTACTTATATTAATATTTACATTAATTAATCTTTACGTCTTTCACTCTAACATCCTCTACGCATAGTGGTCTGAGTGGCAGTCATTATTTTACTCCACCTGTTACATCCACACTTCTTCCTTCCTTCGTGGAGCTCTTAATGTAAAGCAGTTCATTAGTGGATGTATTAATTTCTATTCGATTTATAGGCCTGACATTTACTGGGCCTCGTGACATTACTACTTGAGCCAAATTTATGAAGTCATTTCTATGTACTGTGTTGGTCTCTTACTTGATTCCTAAAGTCGTACTATATGCTGTTGCCGTCGTTAAATTTGGATTGTACAGTTATTTCATAGCTTACTGTACCGTATATAAATTTGCATTTTTTTTTTTATCTGGTTACTTGTCCATCTTCCTATATATCTTATCGTCTGTTTGTCTCTATGTATCTTTCTTTGTCTGTCTATCTGCCTGTCCGTTTACATATCTATCTGTGTATCTATCTTTTTTTTTTGTCTACCTGTTTGTCTCTGTGCGTCTCTCTTCTTATCTGTCTACCTATCTGTATTTGTCCGTTTGTCCGTTTTGTCAGAGTACCTGTCAGTCTCTTTACCAATCTTCCTCTCCATCCCTCTTTGTATGTGTCTGTGTGCTTGCCTGTTTGCCTGTCTGTCTGTATCTTTGTCTATCTGCCTGTGTCTATCTGTTTATCTATCTGTCTGTCTATATTTGTTTGCCTGCTTGTTTATCTGCCTGTCTATCTATCTATGCCTGTTTGTCTGTTTGTCCTTGCCTGACTGTCTCGGCTTGTGTATCTGCCTGCACTTACATTCCCTCCCTCCTTCCCTTCCTACAGCAAACATTCATCGTCCCTTCACACCGACCTTCACCTTCTGGCAGGAGTTTCACCGGCGTACTATTCACATCACTGTTTGTCATTTGTATTCTCTCGCCACGCACCATATCACCAGCACACTTTCTCCTTATTCCTCTGTCTCTCACTAACACACACACACACACACACACGCAGTACTCTTTCTGCTCACAGTACACCTCGAGGGCTTGACAAAATTATGTACAGATGTCAAGAATATATATATAAAAAAAAAAAAAAAAAGAACAAGAAGAACCGGAACACGCAATACCAGATAGGCATCATCCACACACTTAACAAAGACGTAGCACCTGTAATCTTGCCCAGAGGTGAGTCTAGGCCTAATCCCCCTGTTTATTACCGACATATGCAGGAAAGAACTGCGAAAGATGGCTAAATATGAGACACCATTTTAAATTTTCTAGCCGATGCACTGAATTTCTCACAATGATGACCTTCAAAATGCCGATAAAATGCAGGTGACTATATAACAAAGCAGCAGGCAACTGTGGAAGATAACCTGTACACGAGACACTGTAAAAATCTTCCCTAACAATATACTAAGCTTCTCCCATAATGATGACCTTTAAAATACCAATAAACTGCAGGTGAATCTGGGCCTAATATCGTTTGTTACCGGCCTATAGAACAAAGAACAGCAAGCCACTCAGGAAGATAACGAGAAAACTGTACTAGACATCGTGTTAAAATCTTCCAAAGCAATGTACTTACTTTCTTCCATAATGATGACCTTCAAAATAGTGACAAAATCCACTAGTTTACTGAGAACCACCATCATATTTAACACTTTTACTCCCGCGGGCGCCCTTCGTCAGCCTCCACAGCTTTATAATAACCGTTTGCGTGGAGACAGAGGAGACAAAAGAGAGAGAATAAGAGGTTGATCTCGCTTTTTTTTTTTTACTACAAATATTTAAGCGAGTTTAGTACAAAAATAAGTATCTAAAAAGTTGTTGATCATTAAAGGAGAAATTGTCAAGAGTTAATTAAGGAGAGACAAGACATTATCTATTATTATTATTATTATTATTATTATTATTATTATTATTATTATTATTATTATTATTATTGCTGCTGCTTCTACTATTACTACTACTACTTATACGTAGTAGCTACTACTTGTACAGCTACATACTACAGCAACAACTACAACTACTACTGCAACAACCATTACTACTACTATAACAACCACTACTGATACTATAACAACAACTACTACCACTATAATATAATTACTATAAAAACAACAACAACTACTACTACTACTACTACTACTACAACCACCATCACCACCACTACCATCATCACCACCACTATTATTATTATTATTACCATTATTATTATTATTACTATCTGTCCATGAGCGAAGTGTCTAGTTGCTGTCAAGAACAAGAGGCGACGTCTTCTCTAATGGGAACGAATGTTTGTGTTTACCGAGCCACTGGACCGAGACGCGGGTGTCGTGCAGGAAACACTTGGGTTCACACGCGGACCTTGAGGGACGCCTTGACGGGACACGGGCGAGGCCAGCACTCAGGTGAGGCGAGGAGAGAGGAGAGGGACTGGGGGAGGTATACGAGGGGAGAATAAGATGTGGGAGCGAAGGATATGAAGATGTTGTGAGCGACAGATGGTGTGTAAGTGGTGAGGATAAGACGCAGACACAAAGGAAATGGAGGAGGAGGAGCCAGATAGAGAAGGAATGGACTAGAAAAGATGCAGTACAGCGGAAGCAAAGGATATGAAAGATTGGGAGCGACAGAAGGCGAGGAGAATACGACGTCAGAAACAAAGAAAATGACGGGAAAGAGAGCCAGAGAGGAGATAAAAAGGGACAAGAAAAATGTAGAAGAGACGGAAACGAGGAGTGGAGCAAGAAATGGGTAAATTGAGTAGTTAAGAGGATGGAACAAAGAGGATATAGAGGAGAGGAGTCAGAGACAGGCGAGATGCAAGAGGAAAATAGGATGGAAAGACCACGGAAATTGACAAGGAAGAGGAAGAAAGATATATCAAGGGAGAGGATAAGAAGAATAAGCAAAGAAAATGGAGAGAGAGGGAGAGACTGATTAGAAGGGAGGATAAAAACAAAAGCAAAAGGAATGAAGAGGAGGCCAGAAGAAAGAGAAATGAGAGGGGGAGGCTGAGAAAAAAAAAAAAACGGAAATGAGAAAGGAGAAAGGAAAATGCGGGAGGAAGAGAGGGAAAAATAATGTATGGAACAGGAAGAGGAGAGGTACAAGGAGGAGGAAAGGCAGCAGAAGGTAAACAAAGAGAGGAGGAGGGGAGACGGACGTTCATTGCTGCGGGGAGGAGACGGATGGGGGAGGAGTAAGAGGAGGGAGGGGGTAGGGGGAGATGGGAATGGTCACGATCATTAAGGTAAGAACGTTAATTGAGACCACACTGCTGTTCTAGACTCGCTGCGATCCTCCTCCTCCTCTTCCTCCTTCTCTTCTTCTTCCTCCTCCTCCTCTTCCTCCTTCTCTTCTTCTTCTTCTTCTTCCTCCTCCTCCTCCTCCTCCTCCTCCTTCCTGAGCAAAGAGCTGCTATGAAGGGTTTTTGTTCCCATAATTCTTCTTCTAACCTGGAATCAGCAGCGACTGTGATCTTGTCTCATTCACAGGACTGGTATTACTATTGTTTTCCAAATACCACGATTCTATGTTGTCTTGTAAAAGTTAACAGAAATTCGTCTTAATCTTTCGTTTTTTTTTTTTTCTTTCTTTTTAAGTTGGAATTCATTTGCAAGTCAACTCTAGTTAACTCTAATTATCAACCTGTTCATTTTTTTTAAAAGCTAGAACACTACTTAACGTTGTCTTATAAAAAAATTAAATTTCACCTTAATTTATATATTTCTTTAAGTTGGGATTCATCTGGAAGTAAACTCTAGTTAACTCTGTAATTTCCTATCTGTTTATTTTTCAAAGCTGGGACTTAAGTACAAGTACACTTCAATAAACTCTGTGACTCATTGTCCTCCTGTTTCTGTTCATCCCATCCTCGTACGGACTGTCTGGACTGTCTTGAAAGAGGAGCATCAAGGCACCTTTGAAATTAAATTGGCCCACTTTGTAATCTCCTCCTATAATCATCCTTTTGGGAGCGGCATATTGAGCCCCCCACTCACTCACTCTCTCTCTCTCTCTCTCTCTCTCTCTCTCTCTCTCTCTCTCTCTCTCTCTCTCTCTCTCTCTCTCTCTCTCTCTCTCTCTCTCTCTCTCTCTATCTATCTATCTATCTATCTATCTATCTATCTATCTATCTATCTATCTATCTATCCATCTATCTATTTATCCATCTATCTCTCATTTTTGTGCTACTGACCAGACTCCTAAAAAAAAAAAAATGTAGGCTTTTCAACCAGGAACCTGTGGCTTAAGCTCGTGTTGACAAGGTTTAACAAATAGTTTGGAGTGGAAGAAATAGCTAACTGTGCTATGCCTACGCTCCTGGTGGTCCACGAGGCTATCCCTTTCCACCAGGAGCCGACGGTGTGTGTGTGTGTGTGTGTGTGTGTGTGTGTGTGTGTGTGTGTGTGTGTGTGTGTGTGTGTGTGTGTGTGTGTGTGTGTGTGTGTGTGTGTGTGTGTGTGTGTGTGTTGCTTTGTCTGTGTCTCCCCGTGTGGGATTGCCGGCCTTGTATATAGATAGAGCTCTCAAAGGGTCACACCACCTACAATCATTCATCTTTACCATGGTCTCAATCTTAGGTAAAGTATTTGAGTTTAGTGCGTGACGCGAAAGAGTCTGGAGACATTGAGTCGAAAAACCCCAAGTCAACAGCGGGACTTGAACGGAAAACAGCAAGTCAGTTTCTTTTCTTATCAAGATTTTGTTTTATACGAGCGTTGATCACTCACTGGGTCTCCGCAAACATGCATAAAACGTCATGTTACACCACCCACAAGACTGTTTCACCTACTGATCCACTCCCAGATCTTGTGAAATCATCAAAGGAAAAAACTAGACGCATGGAGTATGTAAAAACGCCCATTACTTTTATTGAGGAAACAATAAAACGACAATAATCTGCGGAGAGGCACGTGCTGCAATTTGTAAAGTGAGAGTCCTAGTGATGCTTTGCTTTTTTGTCAGTTTAATCACGTAACTTAACAGGTTTAACGAGTGCCTTGTGAGGAGAAGTGAGCGACGCGCCGCCTTGCTCACACACGCCATCTAGAGGAAAAGCTTAGTGCAGTGGCTCTCCATGAGGCTTCCAGCACGCCTGACAAACCCCCTCCCCACCCACCCCACTGGGGCTGCCCCGCACAGCTTCCAGCCATCTCCCGGCCAAAAGAGAAAAGAAAAATGACGAGAGAACAAGAAGAACGTGGGCGAGGACGAGGTTAAAGAGGAGGAGGAGGAGGAGGAGGAGGAGGAGGAGGAGGAGGAGGAGGAGGACGGAGAAGAAAAGAGGAGAGAACAACGACGACGACCAAGATGATAAGGTGGAAGATAAAAACTACAACGACGACCAAAACAACAAAAATAATAAGGAAACGAAGGAGCACACACACACACACACACACACACACACACACACCAGCAGGCTTCAACTCAAGCAGCTCCTTGGCCCTGTGTCCCTCCATATCACCACCACCACCTGGCCACCAGCAGCATCAAGTGGCAGTGGCGGCGGCGGAGGCGGCAGTGGTGGTGGTGGTGGTGGTGGTGGTGGTGGGCGGGGGCATGCAAAATAGAGGAGACAGGCCGCTGCTGTGGGATGGGCCGCCCCCTCCCGCGACCCGCCTGACTGACGCAGCGAGGGGCACCGACTGACAAGACAACAGTCACGCCGTCCCGCACGCTCCACCGCGCTCTGGTCTCCCTCAGGTTTTATTCATCAGAGTGGCGGTGTCGTGGCATAGCGGTGGTGAATTGCTGCGCTCCAGACACCCAGGCGGGGCTCGTTCGGTCACCTTGGCTCTTGGTCACCGGGTCCAGGAAAGGTGCAGCGCCTTGTACGACAGAACCAATTCCTCGGTCGACAAATACCTGAGACTTCAAAAAATGTCCACTAAAAGCGACTAAGAAAAAAATGGGTGCAAAACGCGGAGCAGAAATATGATACAAGATATTCTCTCTCTCTCTCTCTCTCTCTCTCTCTCTCTCTCTCTCTCTCTCTCTCTCTCTCTCTCTCTCTCTCTCTCTCTCATGATGCGACAAAATAATAATACACGTTGCCAGAGAGACAGTTCAGGAATAAGTAAGAAGGTAAAAATTCTACGCCAGAGAATGATTTTTTTTTACAAAACCCGAGGAAAAAAGGACGTGATAAAAATAATAAGAAAAAAAAAGCTCCCAGTACTCGAGCTAGAAAGAGAGAAAGAAAGAAATGTTGGCAGGCACACAACTAAGAAATAGATAAGGAATGAAAACTTTATGCTGCTCAAACTTCTACAAAACATCGAAGAAAAGCAAGACAAAAATAAGAAATGGACAACTGTCAGTCAGTGCACCTGCTACAAACATAACACGCAGTTAACAACAGAGACACCTGTGACATCTGAAAATTAAATACGAAGCTAAAGAATAATAAATTGGTCTTCCTCTCAGATCTTCTACTCAATTTTATTTATTTATTTTTTTATTATTATTTTTTTTTTTTTTGAGGAGCGGCATCAGTGGCTTATCTGTCGTCTCCATTTTTCACTTGATTTTATTTTACCCTAATCCGGTGTTTGTAATGTACAAAATAAAAAAAATAAATAAAAAAATAACACTGAAATAAATAATCTGAAAATACGGATCGAGAAAAATACTGAGACGAACTCTGAACAGTAAAAATGTCAAACTACACATATTCTTATCCGATTGCTTATCTATTTTTCAACTCTTCCTGCCTGTGATGCAACAGCAGCCCGGATCGCCAGGACACTTCAGCCTCCCACTGTATTTATATCCTCCATAACTTTCTCTTCCCCAATATGTGAGTAAATTGTAAACAAAGTAGATATATATAACAAGAGCCCGCATCACTCGGACACTTTACTCTCCCGCTCTATTTCTATTTTCATAACTTTCTCTTCCCCATTGTGTGAGTGTAAATTGCAAAATACCGTATATTCATTCATATTTTCAATGTACTCAATCGTTCATTCTTTCAAACTGCCTGTGATGCGCTAATCCTAAGGACCATACCGACATTAGAATCTTGAATTGAATGTTCCTTGCAGCGCCCCAGCGAACTTTTCCAATACCTTGGCATCAGTTTCATTACATTCTGGGTATAAACTGAGGGCATTTTAAGTTTCAGGTGACAGTTTTCGTAATCAAGCAGCTTAAGATTACCTCACATTATTTACCCAGTACAATTACTATAACAGTCTTTACTTTTTTTTAACTAATAGATGATGTTACTATGTCTATAAATTATTGGGTATAGTACTGAATGAGATTACTTTTTCACCAATGGACCTTTTTTTTTTCGTAATCACGAACATTTTAAACTTTTTGTACTATAGTTTCTTACAGTGTTCTTTAGCGTAGAAAACACAAAATCTAATTGCTTTTTTCTTTTTCCTGTATCCATGCAAACATTTTTTAACAGTACTCGACAAGTTAAGAAACAGCAACCTCAGCATTACGTCACTAACATCATGGCGAGGGTGCAGCGAACAGGCCACGAGTCACGATGCTTTGTACCTCATCTCGTTTGGACTTGTAGGTACTTAGTTAGCCTAGATGTGTGTGTGTGTGTGTGTGTGTGTGTGTGTGTGTGTGTGTGTGTGTGTGTGTGTGTGTGTGTGTGTGTGTGTGTGTGTGTGTGTGTGAGCGCGCGTGGTTGATTTGCTTTTGAAATTTTGCATGATTTGGTCTATTAATCGTGTTTTTATTTTATTAGAATTTTTCATGGTAGATTACTGTTCTTTCAACATTTATAAACAATTCTCGACCATTGATTATTACTAAATTCCTTTGTGTTCAATAAAATATCTATATGTTTACCAACCTCTCTGTCAGTGTATAACTCACCCACGGTCGCAGGAGTCACGCGGCGTGCTAGTGACCGACAGCTATGTCCTCTATAGTATCTTTACACACCACATGCGTCATCCCTTACGCTGGGAAACCATTAATTACTCGTTCATTAGTGGAGAAAGAGGCGGAAGAAGAAACGAGCGGTAGAAGAAAGACAAGAAAGGAAAAATATAAATAAACATCAAATAAAAAAGAATAAAAGAGAAATCACAAGTCATAGCAAGAAAATAAACATAAAACAAACATTATTTTTTTTCACAGCAAGGAAGAAAACAATAAATTACTAAACTGCTACAATACTATACATATACAGACACAGACTCCCACCATCTGTAGCCTCTCCTACTCGTCCCCTCCTGTCCTCCTGAACACGCCTGTAACTCAAGGAGAGACCATCCCTTCCCTCCACCTGCGTCGCCCTCTTTCACACTACAAGCTTTATAAACAGCGTGTGGAGGGGAGGAAGCGCGCTGTCTGTCCCGCACCTCTCCCCTCATCGCCTCTGTTTTATAATGAAACCACCTTTTCTTCTCCTTATTCCTCTCTTTCTCTTCTTCATTCTTCTTTCATGGCGCTACTAGTATTACTATTACCATTATTAGTACTGCTGTTACATGTATTACTACTACTACTACTACTACTACTACTATTATTACTTTTTTTTTTAGGTAGGAGGGACACTGGCCAAGGGCAACAAAACTGCAATAAAAAAAAAAAAAAAGCCCACTGAGGTGCCAGTCCCCGAAGAGTCAAAAACGTTTGTCAAAAATTACAGGATAAGTGTCTTGAAACCTCCCTCTTGAAAGAATTCAAGTCATAGGAAGATGGAAATACAGAAGCAGGCAGGAAGTTTCAAAGTTTACGAGAGAAAGGAATGAATGATTGAGAATGCTGGTTAACTCTTGTAGTAGAGAGATGGACAGAATAGGGGTGAGAGAAAGAAAAAAGTCTTGTGCAGCGAGGCCGCGAGATTCGGGGGGGAAGCATACAGTTAGCAAGATCAGAAGAGCAGTTGATATTAAAATGGCGGTAGAAGATAGCAAGAGATGCAACACTGCAGCGATGAGAAAGAGGCTGAATACAGTCAGTTAGAGGAGAGGAGCTGATAAGACGAAAAGTTTTTGATTCCACCCTGTCTACTACTACTACTACTACTACTACTACTACTACTACTACTACTGTTGCTGAAGAAGGAGAAGGAGGAGGAGAAGAATATGAAGAAAAAAAAAAAGAAAAAGAAGAAAAAAAGAAAAAGAAAAAAATTATGAAAAAAATTCAAAAAATTAATCTGAAAGTGAAGAAAACAAAGAAAACAAAAACCGAAAACAGTGAAAGCATGAGGAGGAAGCAGAGGAGGAAGAGAGGGAATGAACTTCAAATGTTGACTCACTCCTCTTTCAGTCTAATCTGTAAACTTAAGAAGTAATTGTTGACATTCACGTCACACTCTTCCTATGTTTATTTTGTCAAGCAGTAAAGGTTACGTAAGACCAGTTCTGAATGTGGAAAAAATATTGTGGTCGGTCACCAGCTTGAATTATACAGTTTAAATCCGTAATGTTATCATCATCATAATCACTACCATCATCACCGTTATCAACATCACCATCTAAATCATAATCATCACCATCATCACGATCACTGCCATTAAATCATAATCACCACTACCATCACCACCACCACCACCACCACGTCAATGCCTTTCCTTGCAATCCCTCGCTCCCTGTCTGGCTTCCCTGCACTTCACTTCCTTGCATCTCTTGGGCAGGAGTCGGCGAGGTTTAGCTGCATCGCTTGTTACCTGCTCCTCCACTACATGTGTTCAGGATGAGCGGTGGATTCGACGGATTCTTGCAGCTTCCTTTGTTTTCTTATATACTTGTGTTCATATAAACTTGCCTCATGTCACTCGTCACTCTTTTCACTCTTCTTTAATTAGTGAACGACTAGAATACTATATACTGATTTCCACCTTCTGTACCTTCTCACTCGTCGTCTCCTTCCCGGCTGTACTCGTACACGCCTGAGATTCAAGGAGCGGCCATCCCTTCCCTCCATCTGAGTCACCCTCTTCCACACTACAAGCTTTATAAGCCACGTGTGGAGGGGAGGAGACGCGTAGTCTGTCCCACATCTCTCTCTCCTCATCGCCTCGTTGTTTTGGAAGCTCCTCCTGTTCTTATTGCTTCTTTCCTCTTCCTTTTTTAGTCTTTTACTCTGCTGCTTTGCTTCTACCACTGCTATTATTACTACAACAACAACTACTACTACTACATCTACTACTGCAATACTACTGTTGCTACTACTACTACTACTACAGCTGCCCGTCAAAGCAGTACAGCAGCAAATACAAACTTGGAAGCAGTATTACATTTGTCTCGCTCGACACGGAGACAGTTGTACAGTTTTCCATTCTTCATTAGTGTTACATTAAGACACGACCAGCCAACCAAAGAAACTTAGCGCGGTTCCTGACACGAGCTGATTTAATTCCCACAATAGAATCCTTGTTGGGTAACATTTATAAATCTTTCTTATTGTTAGTGAGAATTATTGAGCTGGAAACAATCTTACTCTATTGAAATATTCGCAAGTATGTCAAGTCATGAAAAAAATAAATAAATAAATAAACAAGTTTCTCGTAGTAAATTTGTACACTGAAGGCCATCATAAATATAGTAACTTGCCACACTCACTTCCTCTGTGTTTAGATTTTCCTCTCAATCTTCAGGCCTTTGATCTGCTGACAGTCTCCTTACAAAACCTGACAACTAATACATTTTCAGCACATCACAGGACTTCAGACTGAGAGAGAAAACGTTGCCTAGTGCTGAATGTCACTCCACTATTCACTATGACAGTATAATGAACGACCAAGTTTGATGCGCACGAGTGAATACGTGTATGTACTGAGAAGGTAGGAAAGGAGGGAGGGAAGGAGGGGGAGGGAGGAAAGGAGAGAGGAAGACCGGGTAAGGTGAGGGACTGAACTAACCCTTTCACCGCCTGACAATTTTTCTCACAATCCCCTGCACCATTTATATTACAGAGTTTCTTAAATTTCGTGGACTTGAAAGACAAAACTAACCTTCTGTTCCTCCCCTTGTTATCTGCGTCCATGCAAACAATCTTTTACAGCAGACGGCATCAAACACGCCCTCTGTTCGACTTCACTGAGGAGCCATGCGTAATGAGAAGGCAGGAAAGGCGGGAGGGATGAAGGAAGATGAGGAAAGGACGAGGGAATGAGAATGAAGTAAGGAAGGGAGTAAGTAAAGAGCAAGCGAACTACTACAATATAAGCAGACGACATCAAGGACACCCACCTTCCCTTTAACTTCATTGAGGAGGCTCGCGTTAAAAATAAGAATGAAAGAAACACGAATAGCAGCTCCTGTACTATTCCTGGCAGGTGTTAATGGACGGCAAAGGTGCTCCCGATTTAGTACTGCCTCGCCTCCCTAGCCCTGCCACGCCCTCGCACGCCACGCCATGCCAATGCCACGCCTGACCCAACTCGTCTAGACGGCAAGAGAAGTAACTAGTGCTGGTGGAAGCAGTCGAGAGGAAAAAGTGAAGAGAAAATGAAGGAAAAGAGAAGAGGAATAAGACGAAAAGAGAAGGGAAGGGAAGGGAAGGGGATGGAAAAAGAAGGGAAAGAAGGAAAAGAAAGGGAAAGAAGGAAAAGAGAAAGAAAAGAATCAAAGAGATGGAAAAGATAAAGAAAAGAATAAAAGAGTAGGGAAAGAGATGGAAAGAAAAAATGAGGAAAGGGAAGAGAAGAATAAAAAGAAGGAAAAGGAAAGAAAAGAGAAGACAAAGGAAAGGGAGGGAAAAGAGAAGGAGAAAGAAGGGGGGGAAGTGAAGGAAAAAAAGAGAAGGAAAGAGAAGAGAAAGAAAGAGAAAGGAAGTAAAGGGGCAGTGTTACGAGAGAAAAAAGGGAAGTGACTAAGATATGAAAAAAAAAAAAGCTGAGAGATAGATCAAGACACAAAGAAGATAGCGAAGGAAGGAAAGAAAAACAAGAAGACGAAGATAAGGAATGACAGATAAAGTTGGAAAGAAGGGGTCACGAAGGAAGGGACAAAACGAAGAAAGGGAGGAAAAAGATATGAAAGATAAAAGGGAAGCAAGAAAATAAAAGTTAAGGGGGTGTAAAGTAAAGGAAGAAGAAAGGTTGAAGTGAAAGAATGGAAAAAGGAGAGGAAAGGAAGAGAGGAGAGAGGAACACTGCGGAAAGTTAATGAGGAGGAAGAAAAGAACAACAGAAAGGAGTATTATAAGTGGAAGAGGAGATAAAAAAGGAGAGAGAGAGAGAGAGAGAGAGAGAGAGAGAGAGAGAGAGAGAGAGAGAGAGAGAGAGAGAGAGAGAGAGAGAGAGAGAGAGAGAGAAAGCATTACCAATAATTACCATAAATATGAGAAAGGGAGGAGGAAAGGAAAGAAGGAAGAGAAGGAAAGAAATAATAATAAAAGTGAAGGAGGAGGAAAGAGAGAGAGAGAGAGAGAGAGAGAGAGAGAGAGAGAGAGAGAGAGAGAGAGAGAGAGAGAGAGAGAGAGAGAGAGAGAGAGACTACCAATTCTCTCTCTCTCTCTCTCTCTCTCTCTCTCTCTCTCTCTCTCTCTCTCTCTCTCTCTCTCTCTCTCTCTCTCTCTCTCTCTCTCTCCTTCCTTCCCTCTCTCCTTTCCTGACATATCATTGACCCAGTGACCCAACACGACCCCTCGGCAGACACACCCTCGCTGTCTGCAACTCCTCCCGTCACTTCTAGCCGCCACTACTGCCGCTACACACACACACACACACACACACACATTGCTACACGCCCACCCCTCCAGGCCTTCAAAGTACTGTGATGAAATTTCTGCACTGTAATTCAAGCCTGGGCCTACGTACGCAATGACTGAAGAATAATAAGACACGTGTGATCAGCCTGAATGAGGTGGTGGTATGAATGTGCGTGCGGCATAAATTCAAGGCATGACTTTGTAACTTAGTGTCGGAGAAAGTATCGTGTTAGGAGTGGCATGGTTGTAGCGGTGCCAGGGAATGTAACAAGACAACTACATCGCTAGTGAAGGGAACAAAATGTGGATGTGATCTAACCGCCTCAGCATGAAAGGATCACAATCTAGACATGATCTAACTATAATAGGTAACGAGTACTGTCTAATGATTACGGGAAGCCACGTCACATCAATCATTAGCCTGGGCATGTATTTTAAGACGCTTTGGATTTTCACGAAGACTATTTTCAAAGGTTAGAGATTATCAGCCGGATTCTCAAGGTTGTCTTTCCTATTGATGATGCAGAAACCTTTCCATGTTCTCACCAGAATTAAGAAAGCACTTTAAACGTATATTCCGATCATTTTCACTATTGCCTATAAACAGCACGCCAGATAAGACACCAAAACCTTTCAGGTAACAATGACACATTTTGACAAGTTGGAGGTGGAGGTGAAGAAACATCACCGAAACTAGTAGGGAACAAATTAGCCTCATAACACCTGTCTCTCCTTCCACCTCCACCTCTTTTGGATACCGTAGCCCAAACTTGAAGCCAAAGAGCACAGCGTTAAGTCAAGCCCTGCCCTGTATTTTCTTCGTTCAAGTCGGGGCGCCATGTGACCCCACTGCTACGACGTTCTCAATCAATCACTCGAACCTCTTGCCATTGTTTTCTTGACATACGAACGGAATTGTCAGTCTGAACTCTAACGGACTATGAGATTTTTATTAAGTTTGATAGATAATTTCTTTAGAGAGAGAGAGAGAGAGAGAGAGAGAGAGAGAGAGAGAGAGAGAGAGAGAGAGAGAGAGAGAGAGAGAGAGAGAGAGAGAGAGAGAGAGAGGAGAGAGAGAGAGAGAGAGAGAATGGAAATTTTAGCTCAAACATGTCTATTGTGGAATCCAATGACACTTTTCCATCACAATGAGAGCGTCGCGGCGGTAAAGGTCCAAAGGTGAGAGTCAGTGCGGTAATTGACACAGCCCTGACTACACTCCTGGGAGCAAGACACGTGCATTACCTGCCCGCCCAGCACACCCACACACACACACACTCTGGAGCCACCACCGCCCACACCCCCTTCCTCTCACCCTAGCCACTGCTCTTCACGATTCAGTTGCCAAATGAATCTCATCCATTTAGAAACACTTATGGTATTTACTTTAACAAAAATGTGATCAGTTTTTCTGCTTTAAATGAAACTCTTCAGTTGTTACTTCCTTGGTGAGACTATTTTTTTTACTCAAGCCAAACCTTGCCTTCTGTAACGTTATACTTTGTCATTATATAAATCACATCCATTCAGAAGTATTTGTTTGATATTTACCTCTTAAAACAAAATGTTATCAACCTTTCGGCTTTTAATTCATGAGACTCTCCAGTTGTTATTTTCTTAGCGAGGCAAAATAATTTATTCATGACAAATATTGTCTTCTGTAATGCTACACAGTGTCCTGCTTCCTAATAAAGGTACTTGCTTGCTCGTACGACAAACTTTTCTGTTATGTAATGATTCCTAGTAAAAAAGTATATATCTTTTTTTTTTTTGTCGTGCTACCACCTCTTAATTCTCAAGAAAAATAAAATAAAAGGTCTTATTCTTAATAAACGTTCTTTCCTCCCTCAGTACTGTCTCCCCGATCTCTACAAAGAAACAATTCATATTCCTACTAGACTTACATTTCTATTTCTATCATACTGTTGTTTTATTATTCCCAGTGGTAACAAACCACAAGAAAGTCTTATTTCAACAAACGCTATTTTCTTTCATATGCTACATTAAGAGAGTCTTCAAGATTATAGCACTAGTTTAACAAGACTTTTGCACCATCAATGGAAAGGAAAGCATGAAAATCTGATATATCATCTTTAACAGAGGCTAATGAGAAGCAGTAGTTTTAAGTTATTATGGTTTTCAGAGATCCCTTTTCTGTGAGGTTAAAGAGATAGTTGTACAAGGCATCTGCACGTCAGCGAGAGAAAAAAAAAATGAAAGCCCGACTAATCACCTCTGTAGCTTTTGAAAACATCCCTAATGAGAACCTAAAGATTTCAAAATACGAGCCTACGAGTATGCACCATATTCCGAAACACTTCTGCGCCACGTCTCCACTACTTTCAAAAGGCTCTAGTTAATGTTACATGGGTTTTTAAGGGTGTTTCACAGTTCAAGTGACATATTAATAAAATCTCTACATTATTAAACACGAGAAACACTCTTGAGAACCCAGCTAATAATCTCTGTGGTTTAATATTAGAAAACACATCCCATGACAGTCCAAAGATTTCAAAACACGAGCCGGTGAGTCTCCGAGCGGCAGCGTGACACCAGCCAGCAAGCCAGCACAACTTGCCTCGCTCACCACCAATCACCACCAATACATCATTATCAATTATTCCAAGTTCCTCACAATTCAACATGTCGTCGCCTCGCCTCGCCCGCAGCCGTCACGCACCCCTCGCCCCGCCACCACGATAAGAGCGCCGCCACCTGCTCGTTTCTGTTCACCATTTGCCGTGATGATGCCGCCCTTTGTACGCGCTCCCATCTACTGACGCAGCGCCTCAAACCTATCACTCCTGCTGCTGTGGCTTTTGACAACCGCATCTACATTTTAAGGGAAATATTACCATACTTCTTCTCTATGTTGCTCTATATTTTGCAATGCTCCATCTACGTACTGCGACTTTAAAGAAATGTAGATGTTAAATGAACGCATGCATAAGTATGATCAAAGTCAGACGTTATAGTGTTTAAGGACAAAAATTAAAGGTGTGTATATAGTCACCACGCAACACTCCACAAGAATGAAAAGTGGCAGCCATTGATAGGAGCACAAACAGGAATGATGAAAGTAGTAGTAGTAGTAGTAGTAGTAGTAGTAGTAGTAGTAGTAGTAGTAGTAGTAGTAGTAGTAGTAGTAGTAGTAGTAGTAGGAGGAGGAGGAATAACAAAACTGAAGAAAATAAGGAATCTGCTAAAACTCAACACGTGGTAGTTCCTTTCTAAAAACATACGTTCCTTTAACGATGTGGAATTGTAGTAGTAGTAGTAGTAGTAGTAGTAGTATGAATAGCAGTAGTAAATTATCATTACTACTACTAGTACTACTACTACTACTACAACACAACAACCAATACACTAAAATATCGACAAACACAAACTATCGACTTCCTTTACTAGTACTGTAAACACACCACGAACACTACACCGTCACCCATGCACGCAGCACACACTCGCACTTCCCTCACCATGCACCCCACCACTCTCGTCATCACCAAGACACTCCCCGGCAAGAACCCAAACCTTCGCTGGACCTTCAGACACCGTTCTCTCCTCCCCTTCCCCCTCCCCTCCCCATTCCGTCCTCACCTCTCCGCCCCTCACCTCACTCCCTGCAATGAACCTCAAAGCGACTGTCCCCTCCCTGTGTTAAGTGCCAGAGTGGGGCGTCAACTGGGTGCCTTCTACCAAGAATGATGCTCTACTCATGTTACTGACACCACGAGGAAATCTGAAGGTTTAAGGGGTCAAGGGAAGACGATGCCCTCAAGTGGCTCTCTAGTTCGGTGTCTTGACATTCCCCATCCTCACTTCCCCCTTCTTCTTGGTAGTGTTTAGAGGGGCACCGGAGAATTCCCTGGGGTCACGTTCTGGTTGCTCTATATATAGCGTCTCCTTTACTTTATGGAGACAACTTCTGCTGCTGTGCTGTGCGACTAACGTTGCTCTACAGTCTGCAGCTTCTCCTTCACTTTGGCTATGGCGACAACCTTTGCTGAGGGACTACAGGGCTTGTAAACTATATCTATGATTTGTATCTGCTTGGACTGAGACTAACCTTTTTTTTTTTTCACTTTAATTCAAGTACCCGTAATAAGACCATGCTTCATTTTCGATTCAGAATTATATTAAAGAGTACTCTCAGTCTTCTCGCTCTGTCTTTTTTTTTTTTTTTCAATCACCTTTTAAAACAGATCAGCATTGGAAGCACGCAAAAATAAACACCGGTACGTCTCATCGCCTACACTCCATGTCGCTGATTCCGGCACAATAATTTTGCCACCTGAGGATAGGCGGACTAGGCAACTCTCTCTCTCTCTCTCTCTCTCTCTCTCTCTCTCTCTCTCTCTCTCTCTCTCTCTCTCTCTCTCTCTCTGACTAGCCTTCGTATTTCTGCCTTTTAAAACATCAGGTGAATTACATTGCTACCAAAGCCATGTTCGCTTGTCCCACGGTGGCAGGGTTAATACACCAGATTTTGCGACCCTGAATATAGTTACTCAGCGCATCAGGCAAATGAAACGTAGGAAAAACCCGTGACCCTGGGAATGACAACACTCCTGGCAAACACGGAACACAAGCGCGCAATACCAGCACGAGTACCGGCACGGGAGATTCAGTATGTTTCGAACCCCACGTAACACTGAGCTCTTGTACCCGAGGGGATTAAGGCGTTAAAAATCACCTTTATTCTTTGGTTTGCCGCTAATCCCCCTGTGTGGTGTCAGATCCTGTATACAACGCCACACACCGCCGTGGCATCGCATTCCAGGCACGGCCGTCTCCACACAAGCAGGCGGTGGCGGTGCAGCACGAGGGGCCCTGCGTGGTAATCCTGCTGAGGCGGCGTGGATCTGGTAGAGCCTGAGTGCGAATATTTTACAAAGAATCGTGCAAACATTTTATATTTATAGGTAACCTTTACATGTGGATCCGCGCCTCGGCCTGCCAAGCCCCGCGACAACTGGCTAGGTACAATGGCGGGCAGCTACACCCCGTCCAGCATCCCAGGTATGATATAATATTATGATGTGTAGTGACGTCTGACCAATGGTATAAAAAAAAAAAAAATTGTTAAATAAATAAATGGATAAATAGATAAAGCCTGCTCAATATGCCACAACTTAATATTTAATTACAGGAAATTTGAAAAGCTTGGGTAATTTAGTTATAAAGGTGTCCTGCTACTCATCTTTTGAACAAACGTGAAAAGGAGTTACAGAACGTAAAAAAGTTTCCTCTCCAGATATTTCTCCACTCTAGATATTCCTTCCATCCTCATACAAGAACAAAACAACATAAGAACTTGAAAAGAGACACAAGAATGCAGAAGGCTTACACGCGGCAGTCCCTGTACGAAACACACCTATAACCTATATCCACCTCACACCTGTCCACGAGATCATCATGTTACAAACACCGCTTCAGTTCTTTCTCCCATCAGAAGCCACTCTCGGTAAACTTGCCAGGTGACAGGCTGTGCAGGAAATTCTTCCGGAGAGTCTTCGGGCGGAAGAGGTAATTGGCCGATCACATGGTATGACCTCAGGACACACACACACACACACACACACACACACACACATTCGCAAGTCATTAGTGTACAAAAAAGACAGAAGACAACTTGTGAAATAAATTATCAAAGGAAATTAACATATGTGGGTGAAAGAGAGAAGGAAAGAGCAGAGCAAGTGGATCGACCCAAGAGCAAATAAATAAAACTAAACACACACACACACACACACACACACACACGTATCATTCCCAAACCCCTAATGAACAATGCATCTCATGAACACGCAGCAACTTCCTTCCTTCCAACACTAATAACTGTAACAACTATGGGAGGAAAATTTTTCCCTTCCCTCCTCATCGCACGCCACTTAGCCGCCTCACGATGCCAGTCTTCCGTTACCTGTAATAGAGGCATCATTAGCTACATTCACGTAAATCATATGTGCGTGCTCCCCTTCCCCTCAGTGTTTCCCTTCGGAGGTGCAGCTTGTCCGTTCTCAGGTGAGGTAATTTGCAGTTTCCTCGTCATGTCATTGCCTCTTGTTTTTTTTTTTTTAGATGATTTAGTGTGTGTGTGTGTGTGTGTGTGTGTGTGTGTGTGTGTGTGTGTGTGTGTGTGTGTGTGTGTGTGTGTGTGTGTGTGTGTGTGTGTGTGTGTGTGTGTGTGTGTGTGTGTGTGTGTGTGTGTGTGTGTGTGAGAGAGAGAGAGAGAGAGAGAGAGAGAGAGAGAGAGAGAGAGAGAGAGAGAGAGAGAGAGAGAGAGAGAGAGAGAGAGAGAGAGAGAGAGAGAGAGAGAGAGAGAGAGAGAGAGAGAGAGAGAGAGAGAGAGAGAGAGAGAGAGAGAGAGAGAGAGAGAGAGAGAGAGAGAGAGAGAGTTTCCCCTAACCCTGATCCGGAAGTCTTCCCCATTACTCTACAACCACAAGACACTTGATGACTATTTTTTTCCGCTGGTGAAAATTATGGCTCCGTCCGTCTGTCTGTCTGTCTGTCTGTCCATTTGTGTGTCTACCTGCACGACTACATGGGACTAGAGAACCGAGAACAAAGGAACAGAAAATTAAACAAGATAACAAAACAAGACAGCTGACAATGAGGTTACTTAACTAAATCTATGGCACACTGAAGACCTTCACAATACTAACATAAGTGAAGGGAGGGAAAGAAGCAAAGGGACAGGTAACTAAACAAGGTAACTCACATTGAGGTTACTCGAATATTTAATTAAATCAATGGTACAGTAAGGACCTTCTCACTAATAATATAGGAGATGGATTAACTTATTCATTACTACAGACCGCTTCTTAGCTTGATCGAGCCACCTACTAGTCAGCCATAATAGTGATAATAAGATACTGTGTTAGATGAATTATTGTATTTGTAATCGTTTATAATAATAACGGAAAGTATAACTCATAATCTTATAAAATTATCTAGTGGCATCTAGGATAAAACAAAATCGATGGTGTTGTATTGAAAGGATTAAAGAGTAAAAATATAAAGAGCAAAAAAGTGCCCTTGTTTATGTAATTCTGACGAGAATAAGGGGATTAAAAAAAAGGAAAAGAGATAGAAAGAGAGAAATTCCATCACACTTGCTGGCAACAAATGTGTGAAACAATTATAAGCCAGAAGGACAGGAAGGAAGGAAGGAAGGAAGGAAGGAAGGGTCAGTCCGCATTACATCGCCGCAGTGAACAGCGTTACTGCTACAATAAAGAAAAGAAAAAAGAAGAGAAAAAAAAAACAGGAAGCTATAAAAGTCGCAACAAGTATTACACCACTTCAACGTGTTATCGCCTCGTGCTATACTGACACCAGCTGCTCTTCCGATTAATAATATAGACGTGTTTCTGCACCGACTGTGTCCTCAGGGAACCGAGGAAACTTATTACAATGATCGACAATGCGGATTCGAAAAAAAAAAAAAAAAAATCAAATAAATGCCGCCCTTTGGATTATAAATGTCGTATTCATAGAGGCTTTGCTCCCTCATCTGGACAATTTTCAGAGGCTACGTAAATCATCACCTCGTGGTTTTCAAAGGTGTTTTTCCTCCCTAACTATGCAGGAACTTTATTAAAACTGTCATCACAATCACAGGAACACCCAGAGGCTACATAAATGATCGAGAGAGGTTTTCAAAGGTGTTTTTCTTCCTTAACTATGCAGAAACTTTACAATCATATGAATACTGCAAACTACTAATAACTTTCACTGGAGGCTGCTGAAAGTGGTCGAGAAAAAGCGATGAAATGTTTAAGAATACGGAGCAGAATGTGGCGCATGTGAGCTGGTGGATCCAAAGCTTATCGTCAAAATTACCTGGGATTTTTTTTTCTTTTTTGTCTTGTTTAAGGGTTAAGATACAGGATCTCTCTCTCTCTCTCTCTCTCTCTCTCTCTCTCTCTCTCTCTCTCTCTCTCTCTCTCTCTCTCTCTCTCTCTCTCTCTCTCCTTCTCTCTCCCTCATAATCTCCCTCTCCTCTCTCCCTCATCCTCTCCCTCTCCTCCTCTCTCCCTCATCATCACTTTGCTCAGAATTACGGAAGGGAACCATACTGCCAACAGATTCGAGGCAACACTACAGTCTACAAAACGCTACACTCAAACTTTGTCTTCTAAAACTCAGCTCGGCCTCACTTATTTGGCACGTAGCCGCAAAATGCAATACCTTGGCATTTCCAGTCTTCAACGACAATGTGCCGGCGCTTGGAAATTTTGCTTTATCTGGCTGGATATTTTTTGGTTATTAACATTACCGCAGTAAACAGGTATGACCGTGAAAATAACTAAGTCACCACTGTTTTGCCGGTATTACCAAAGGCATTCTTGTTGGGATCGCCATGTTAGACTAAGCGCGCTTTGGAGGTCGAGGGGTCTTCAGGATCACGGGTTCGAGTCTTGGCCACGGTCCAAGGATTGGAAGGGGATCCACTCGAGGTAACGGTTTCCAGATGCCAAATCAAAAAAATTTTCTTTAGGCCACCTACCGTCCCTGATAAATTAGGGAAACCGGACTAAAACCCGAAAAAAAAAAAACGAAAATCAAAGGTATTCGTGTTAGTTGTCTTGATAGTCTGTTTGAAACCGATTCTGCACGTGTTCATAAGGTAATGTTCATTAGGCAATATTCAATGAAAAAAAAATCATAATAGACCCAAAAAGGCTTAATCAGGTATTTGCATAGTACGAAGAGTCTCCTTACTGTGGAGCAGCAAGGTTAATGTATGACCGCTGCTGCTGCATGACAGTTGTTGTTCATAGTCCCTGACCAGTGGTTGTCACCTTCAAACACAAAGGCCTCGCCACTCCAAGCTTAGCCAACAGCAATTCTTTAGCCTTTTTTTTTTAGTTTGACCCAGGTAAAGATCACAAGCGCTTGCATACTTTTTTTTTTTTCATTGGCGTCAGTAATGTCCACGTCTCAGCAACGTGACAGTGACGAACAGCTTCTTCACCACATTTTATTTCCCCGCTTAAGATTCCTCAGTGTTCAAATTTTACAACGGCCCTCACGTTATATTTTCGGTTTTCACATCAATCAAAATCTTTTAATGCAAAACAATTGAGGAACCCACCGGCCCGATATGACCACATGGTTGTCGTGTTGTCTTCAGTTCATCAGTCCTCCAATCTGCTGAACTATTTCATTCTTTTATCGTGCAGTTTTCTTTCAGTTTCAAAACACTCTGTATACCGGGTGTTCATAGGCCTGGTTTGTGTGCATACTATATTTTAACTACTTCATTCAACTGACGATATATATATATATATATATATATATATATATATATATATATATATATATATATATATATATATATATATATATATATATATATATATATATATATATATATATATATATATATATATATATATATATATATATATATATATATATATATATATATATATATATATATATATATATATATTTTTTTTTTTTTTTTTTTTTTTTAAGTACATCTGCATTATTACCATTTTTATTTGTTACTAATGTTTGTTTGTTTGTTTGTTTGTTTGTTTTTGCCTTTTATCAAGCTGTCAATGCCTCCGTGAGAAAATTATTATTATTATTATTATTGTTAATATTACCATTATTCTCATTATCATTATTATCATTATTATTATTATCATTATTATTATTAACATTATTATCATTATTATTAACATTATTATTATTATTATTAACATTATTATTATTATTATTATTATTGTTAACATTATTATTATTATTATTATTGTCATTACTATTATTGTTGAGACATTTTGACAAATCGGAGGTGGAGGTGAAAAGAGACGCAGGTGTTATGGAACGAGTTTATTCCTCGTGGGAACAGAGGAAGCTACAAGAGAAACTAGTCAGGAATAACTCGCCCCATAATACCTGTGTCTCCTTTCACCTTCACCTCCATTACTATTATTACTATTTCCTTTGGTGTCCACGGCAGCGTCAGGTGTGGCCAAAGTAATGGTGAGCGGCGAGGGGTCAGGCGTGGTTACCGGCCGTATAAATACACTGCTAACAAGAGCGACTCGTAATCAGTAGCGGCCTCGGGGACATGTTGAGTGGTGGTCACGGCCGCGCAACAGGTCCCCGCGTCAGGTTGTGTCGAGAGTTAAAAAAGACTTCACGTAAAGATCACCTACCAATGCTACACTTGGGATGGGTTCGGTGAAGTTGAGTTTGGTCACCCATCTATATTTTTTCATCCATTTACCAAACTTCTGTACAATTACGAAAGCCAATCTGATGGCTGAGAGCGTCAAAGTACTAAGAGAATACCATGCATGAGAAATGAAGATGTTTGTGTCTCTTTATACCTACATATGTGTGTCTCTTTATACTACATATGTTTGTGCAGCTTTATACTAAATATTTTTTCTGTTAAAATATTTGGGTTTGCTAATTATTTGTGTCTTAGGACTATATTCTCAAACACTTCTGCGAGGCACATCACTACTTTCAAAAGGTTCTAGTTGAAGTTACGTGGGTTTTCAAGGGTGTTTTATGGTTCTAGTGACAGATGAACAAGATTTCTACATTATTGACAGAAGAAACGCTCTTGAAAATCCAGCTAATGTTCTCTATGGCCTTTGAGAACAACCGTGGTGAGAGTAAAGTGTTTCTAAATAAGGCCTTTAGTTTCTCATTTAATGTATATCTTTAGATGGACCCCTGAATTTAGATTATGTATCATTTGTTAGGTGTGGTTAATAAAATATCTATCTATATTTCGTCTGATATGTCCAATATATTGAGAGAAATAAATCATGACCACGTTTCTAAATCTCAAGAAGGGAGTTTTTAGTATTGACTTCCATCCATGGCATGGGATCCATTCTCTCAAAAGTGGGAATTTAAATAGAGGATTAGATCACTTTATTAATAGGGATGATACGAGCGCAAAAGTAAGCGTTTTATATAGGGACAGCCGCATGTAGGTCTGTTTTTTTTTTTTTTTTTTTTTTTTTTTGCAGCTTCCTAATATTCTTATACGTTTTCTTTTTTCTTCTTCTTACCCATTCGTCTAATGATAACCTAACCTAATCTACCTATCAGTGTAGCTGGAGTGACTTTATCCACTGACTGATTGAAGTGACGCGAAGTATGTGCCGGACTACAGAGGTCATGATAGCACCATAGGGAAAGGGAGAGAGCTGAGAGAGGAGGGAGAGGCAGACTGGAAAGAAATTACAAAATATGAATGTGAACCAATGAAATTTGGTCAACCTTCATATGATCCTTAAAACACACATAACAATACTTGATTTCCATGTATCTATAACTTTACGATTTACTGTCCTCGATGTCCCCCTGACGAGTTATATATGTAAAAAGATATTCAAATTGGCTTGCAGTTACGTCTTTATATAGTACATGCATCAATTAGTTTATGATACTGAGACACCATCAAGTGTCCGTTAACTCATTGGATTTGATGTATTCCATGTGCCACTTAAGAATATTAATATATAACAGAGCTGTTTAAGCCGCGTCTTTCTATCTCAGAACTACTTTCGTCTCACGTCATTCACATTTTGTTTTGAGAAGTCGCAACTGCTTTCTTTGTGGTTTGTAATTAAAATATCATATAGATGAGGGGTTTCCA
>NC_087154.1:8620000-8632500 GCF_035594125.1 Scylla paramamosain
AGTGATTATAAATATATTTTCGTTTTATCTTTCGTATTTGTATTTCCGTTATTTTTATTTATTTTTTTACATAATTTTTCATCACTTTGCACGTGTGGGAATGAGTGGAGTCTTTGTCTTCTATTGCTTTACATCACTTTTTTTCTTTTTAGTTTTGTTTAACTTGTGGGGGAATTAACGACTCGTATAAAAAAATATATATAGAAGACTAAATTTAACAAAACTTCACCTATCAAATCAAGGATGTAAATTTACGACTGCAATCCTTTTACTGCTGCACAATTTTCCAGTCATGAACAGTTATCCAGACACTTTTTTTTCTTTTCTACAGGCTTTTAAACACGTTACTTGTTTTGTACCCTAAGAAAAAAAAAACTAAACCTCATATTATCTCTTTCGCGTGTGTGTATTCATGCAAACCTTTTCTTTTTTTTAACAGAGCTGTAAATATTAACAAAATGACTATAGCGATAAAATGGTTAGTAATAGTAAATAAGAATACAATAAATCAACAACACCACGAGAAGGAAAGGAGGCGTGGCGGCGTGATGGCAGGAATGACATCAGCAGTAAATGTACTACTTAAGGAAGGTAACAGAACAAGGCGGTGTTTATGCTTGATGCGACTGAAGGCCAGGCGTGTGTTTGCTGAGGGATGCAAGCGTTTGAGCCTTATAGGAAACAGGATAAGAAGGAGAACAAGGTAACACAGAAAGGGAAAGAGAGAGAAAGAGGAAAAAAGAGACATTATAATAAGCAGGACTGAAGTAAACATTTCTTCATTCACTCTAAATCAACAAGGAAAAAAACTTCCCTGCGAGAATTCTAACACGTGTTGACATTTTATATCCCACACAGCTTACTCAGAAAATGGTCTGTTTATTAATTTCGGTTAAAAAGTTCCCCTACCGGTACCTTTTTGTTGCATACCTCAACACTCGCCTGGCGTCTTGTTCTCAATAACCTTCGAGACGGAATGTCAATGCTTCTCAGCGAGCGGGTCTGCCAAGTGGCTCCAACAGGTAGCTTTCATGACCGGCGGCAACCTTCGTCGGCTCATAAACGTGTTCTGCTTACTGGGTCAGCCTCTTAACTTTCCCCGCCACATCACTAATTGCACAGCCGAGTTTCCTTAGCCGGGCGCCGCGTGGTCTGGGCTGCACCTTCCTAACAGTTCATCAAGGGCCTCAGTGCACGGGTCAGCAGGCCTCCACCGCCCTCCTGTCTGACACGCCGCGCCCTCCGCAGCCCCTCCCGGCCACCCGTCGCTCCAGCTTATTTTTCATGAGCAGCAGCGGCAGGTTGAGTCTCCGCCTGATGAGCGAGCGGCGCGGCAACACTCGCTGGTGGTCGCTGGTGGTCGGCCGCTGCACTACAAGCACCGGCCGTAATGTAACTCCAAGGCTGTCTGTCTATAGCTCTTCCGCCCCTCCCTCCTGATTCCCTACACGTCCCTTCGCAGCGCTGTACGATGCACGCGCTGCACGCCCATGGGTTACTCATGCACTCACCTCCCTCCTGCGCCCTCCCTACTCTGAGGCTGCGGCACCTAATACTGCTGTCACTCAGTCAATCAATCCACACCTAACAAATCAAATACATACAAGATAAAGATAAATATATAATGAGGCATGACAAGAGTCCTCCTCTGACAGTCTTAACCACAGTAAACATGAGCAGTAATAATCTGGTCAGATAAATAAAGATACTCGTAATCACTATAATCATTAGGTTTTCTCTCTCTAATGCGCGCCATTTTAGTATCATAAAGTACCATAAAGTAAAATATAAGTTTCAGCAGCTACTTTCGTTTTTATTTGTACCATTCAATCACTATATAAATAAATAGATGAATAAATAGATACATAAATGACTGAATACATAAATAAATTAGCATAATACAATGCCACAGGATACAATAAACCAAAGACCAGCACACACGCTCGTAGTGAAGCACATCATAACAATCACAATCCCGAGGAGCAGTGAGGCGTGCAGCAGTAAGGCTCGCCCAAGTGCTGCTCAGAGCCTTGAACACTCCCAACATTCTGATACTCCTGCCTCGTGTTCCTCTCCTCTGAACCTGAACGACAGACTGACCAAGTGACAAGTGACGTGCTCGAACATCAAGAGGCACTTCCATCATTGTGTTCTTGTTGTATACATTGGACAAGTGAGTGAAATTGTGGTGGCGAGAAAACACAAAAAGCAGCAGATTTATTTGTATTTCTCTCCTGTTTCATCCAGTGTTTTCTCGCCACCAAAATCCTCTCATTGTGCTCATAACCGCTTTGTTTGTTACGACTTGAAGATAAACTCAATAACTTCACCATCCAACTTAATAGCTTCATAAACTCACCTACTGTAGGTTTAATATAAATAGCGGTAGATGAGTAAATAGAAATTATATTTGTTTTCTCTTATTTACGTGTCAGGGAGACCAAGGCAAAAGAAAAAAAATAGTGAATGTCCACTCACAATACCATTCCTAAAATGAAGCAGAAGGAATATTTTTAGCGCCAAGTCAATAGGCACCTTTTAAAAGTTTAGACGAATTTATACATGGAGAAGACGATACGTAGGTGGATATATGGAACTATGTTTATACAGGAGCTACCACGTGTAGGCTTGATGGCTTTTTGCAGTTTCCTTTATTTTTTTATGTCCTTAAAATAATCGAGAGAGAGAGAGAGAGAGAGAGAGAGAGAGAGAGAGAGAGAGAGAGAGAGAGAGAGAGAGAGAGAGAGAGAGAGAGAGAGAGAGAGAGAGAGAGAGAGAGAATGGCCAATTTTGTTTCTGACTTGACTCCATGATTACGTAAAATATCCCCACAAACTTAATAAATAATAGCACCTAGAAGGCTGTGAGGGTGATGCCGAGGTACTAAAGGGTAAATAAAATGTTGTAGTGCAGGTTTTGAGTATTTTGAAAGACACTAATGACAGCCAGAGAAGCAAGCGAGTAAAAACCTGTTAGTAACTGTATTTATATCTTTTGTTCAGTAAAATCATACAGGTTTGCTCAAATAACTAGTGTCGTGTTGTCATGAGCTGTCAGTGGCGTGATGTGCGTGAAGTACAAGTCTGCAAGGCAATGGCGGACAAAAAAGTGTGATTGAGCAGTTCATATTAATTACTGCTTCTAGTTCTATTGTTTATCATGTCAAGTAATGCAAATGTACTCAAATAGCAAATGTCGTATTGTCATGAACATCTTCCCTGATAGACAAATTTTCCCTTTAACACTTACTACAAATTTTCCCTTTAACACTTATTATATACACTTTTTTTTTTTTAGGTAGTTTTTAGCTTAAAAAGAGAAAATATACCTTCTATTTTCCCCTTTCATTCATTATTCATTATCGAAGGACATCACAGTACTGAGAGGGTTGATAGAGGATTAAAGCTTCTCTCAGCTGTCCTTCACCGCGCCAGAAGTGAGAAACCTGGGCACAAGTCTGCATTGAGTCTCTTCTCTAATGTTACCTACCAATCTTGCCCTTCAGAATATGTCAATGCAAGCAAAGGATCAATGATTATATTAGCACTTTTATTCATTCTGTAAATAAATATTGTTGCAACGGATTGATTTCCTTTCTGCATTAATCCATTCTGTATGCAGGCAAGGATCAATTATTATTCTTTACATGTAATCGATTATGCAAGTATATATGCTGGCTGGGGAAGATATATTCGTTCTTTTATATTCTCTAAATATATTTGCAACTGACAATATTGTGTACTTATTCATTTATTCATCTCATTTTGTTTATTCTTCTTATTCATTTGTTTTATTACCTCTATTTATTTGTTTACTTATTCATTATTATTATTTTTATTTATGTATTCATTTTCATTTTATTCGACTTCCGACTTTCCTTTTGTAATTTACCTATGCACTTAACGCACGCGAATACAGGTACCCATCTTTTCTTTTTTCCTTCATCTCGTCCACTTGTTTGATGACGACACTGTCCCTACCAGCGCAGAAACACGCACATCAAGGCAGCCTGCACACATCGACTTGGCACCTTACTAACCCACGTGCGTGCTGCTCACCTTGCGACCACATCCTGTATACGTTATTGCTGCGCCGAAACCTAACCTAACCTTACGAACACATGTATACGTTCTTGCTGGGCCGAAACCAATCAACTATTTAACCAACCCATTCAATAAGTCTACGTTGAGGTTAGGTTAGGTTTTTTGTTAACAAGGGACTCTGGCCTAAGGAAACAAAAATGCTATATAAAAAATGTCCACTAAAGGTGTCAGTCCCCCAAACGAGTACAGTCAAAAGGGTTATCAAAAAATTGAGGGCAGTGTTGAAGCACCTCTCTTGAAATGGTACGAGACAAAGACAGGAAAATACAGAAGCAGGCAGGGGTTATCAGTGTCTTCTTGGCGCACCCTCAAGTCATCCGTGGCAGGTTTTTCTTTCTCACACAAGTTATTTCCGTACGGTAGACCGCGTTAATTCCAGACAGTGCTAATGACTGTTTGTTTTCCATGCAAGTTGTTTAATTAAGGTAAACTACTGATGCGTGACAACTTTACTAATCGTCACGTGGCTTTTTCTTTCTCGTTTAAACTATCTTGTTACGAGAGACTGCCTTCGTTCTAAACATAAGAACCTTGGTGCCGTGTTTGGTTTTTTATAACGAGTTACTTAATTAAGAAAGACTAGTGATCCGTGGTAACTTTCTAATCTTCAATAATTTCAGCCTCATTTAATATTACTTTGTCAGGACAGGATGCTTTCATTCAAAAACGTTCATGCAGTGTTTTTATTTATAAAGTTATTTCCTTATAGTGAATTATAATTGACACAAAATCGCAAAATAAAAATACTTTCCTTTCCTTCATTTTTTTTTCACTATTTCATAACGATAGAGAAGTTTGAAGAAAAATATTAAAAGTGTCATGTTATTTTCAGTGTCGTTTACAAAAACACTAAGTAGGGAACATTTCTTTCCATCGTTTCTTTCCATCCTTTCTTTCTCTAATGCACGGGAAGCCACAATTCATCCAAAAACCTCAAAATGACAGTTTTTTTTTTTTTTTTTATGATCTATTCCATAACGGCAGAGCAATTTGACCTAAAACTTAAAAGTGGCATGTTATAATCTAGTATCCCTTGAAAATCAATTTAAGGTTGTCGTCCTCTTCCTTCCTTCCTTCCTTCCTTTCTTTCTTTCCCATATGCACTTCACAATGTCCCCCTTCGAAAAAAGAGTAACACAAGATAGGAGCATTTCTTTCAAGTCTTCCTTCCTGCCTTCCTTCTTTCCTTTATGCACTTAACATTCCTTCGTTTCTTTCTTTATGCACTTTACAAAGTCCCTTAAGAAAAAAACAGCACAAGAAGGGAGCATTTCTTTCATGACTTCCTTCCTTTCTTCCTTTATGCATTTTATAGTGAACCTTAGAATAAAAAAAAATTATACAAGAAGGGAGCATTTATTTCCTTTCCCTTCTTTCCTTCCTTCCCTTCCTTCCTTCCTTCACATTCTTATCTACCACCCAGCCACACTCAGCAGGCCCTCGGTGGCTCTACAAACAGCACAGACACATAACTTCCTTATCACTTCTCCTTGACAATAGTGGAGCTTTTTTTTCATATACTGTACGTCTCTTAAAACAATAAACAGTTTTTTTTTCTTTACCACTCCCTTAACAATGAAGGCACAAGGACACTTTCTTTTCTTCATCTTGAGTTCCTTAAATGAAGACAATAGACAATTTTCTTATATTATTCTCTTTACAGTAAGTGTACGAGTTAATAAAATAGGCAAATAGTGACTTTTTTTTCTTTTTACCTGAGAAGAGAAAAAAATTACACTTTCCTATAACTATTCCTACTACACCAAGAAATAACACTTCATCCCATCACGAACTGCATCACGAACACAGGCACCGTCACGTCTTTAAATCCTCACACTGCCAGCACCATTAGCTGTCCAGCGGGCCCCTTGAAGACACCCAGCAAAGACATCAGGAGCAAGCCACCAGGTAAGACAAGGCACGGCAGGAGAAGACAGGACAAGACAGGGCAAGGGGAGGAGGTCGGTTTACCCGTCTCGTGCCTGCCCCCTGTCCCCCTTGCCCCTTGCCTCCTGCCATCCTCCGTCAGCAGACACGCGACCTTGAACCAGCCCAAGAACCTCAGATCTAAGTGACTCTTTCGGCAATCCCTAACCTGAGGCAGCGGCGCGTCACCTCTCTTCACTTCTTGCCTGGCCTCGCTCCCTCGCCTCCTTCAGTCCAGTGGGTTTATATTAAGTGTCTTGTCCTGCTTATCTGTTTGTCCTCGCCTCGTTTTGTTTATTTGTGTCTTTTGAAATTAATAGTTGCTGAAGTATGCTACTTTATTTTTTTTTCTCTCTCTCTCACTTTCTCTTCTGCCTCTCTTGTAGATTTTAAACCAAAGATTAAGTTTATTCATCTTTATCTTCTTAATTTCCTTCTATCATATCACCAGCCCATTTATACAGTGTTCCACAATAACTCATCACTTCACTGCAACATACACAGACAGACTCCCACGGGTATATAGTGGCGTAAGTACAAATGGTGGCAAGAAATCCAGGCAATAACGTGGCTCATGATAAATCCTTGACTTCTCCACGTAACGCAGGCGAATGCTAGGTAAAGAGACACACAGACAGACGGACAGACAAGAAAAAACAGTCGCTGCATTGATCACGTTTCTGTTTGCTCAGTGGATCCTTTTCCTTACGTGACTCGAAGGAATGCTGGCAAGAAGACGAAAAACCAGGGAACTGAGACGCTTACTTTCTTGTGCAGATTACATAATTCTCTCTCTCTCTTCTCTCTCTCTCCCTCTTCTCCTCTTCCTCTCTCTCTCCCTCTCTTCTCTCTCTCTCTCTCTCTCTCTCTCTCTCTCTCTCTCTCTCTATCTCCTCCTCCTCTCTCTCCTCTCTCCTGCTCTCTCTCTCTTCTCCTCTCTCTCTCTCTCATCTCTCTCTCTCTGTGTGTGTGTGTGTGTGTGTGTGTGTGGTGTGTGTGTGTGTGTGTGTGTGTGTGTGTGTGTGTGTGTGTGTGTGTATGCGTGTGTGTGTGTGGTGTGTGTGTGTGTGTGTGTGTGAGTGTATGCGTGTGTGGTGTGTGTGTGTGTGTGTGTGTGTGTGTGTGTGTGTGTGTGTGTGTGTGTGTGTGTGTGTGTGTGTGTGTTTAAAATACATCACTTATTTTTCCAATCTAAGCATGCCAGATTTTGTACTCCCCAATAATTATATTCATATTAAAATCATGCATTCCCCCTCCCCTTTTTACGACTTTATAGAACAACAACAACAACAACAACAACAACAACAACAACAACAACAAAACGAGTTGGTTAAAAAGGGAAAGTAGTGGAAGTGGTGAAAGAGAGGAACAAGGAAAAGATGGAGGTAGTCAGGAGGAGGAGGAGGAGGAGGAGGAGGAGGAGGAGGAGGAGGAGGAGGAGGAGGAGGAGGAATACAAAGGAATACAAAGGAAGACCAAACAACAGCAGCCCCTGAGGTCCTTACTAGACTGTCTGAGTAACTATGTGTGTGAGTAACTATTCTACTCGAGTGGGAGAGAGAGGATAGCACAGGAGAAGGCTCATCCCCACCCCGCATTCCAATCCTCCACCCGAAGATGGCCGGAAAAAAAGGATTTGGCACCATGTTGTATTAAAAAAAAAAAAAAAAAAAAACTGAATTTGAGAGGAAAGTAAGAGAGATGAGGTCTACTTCTACCACATAATAATCTACATACAATCCTAATATTTATGTCATCTGATGAAGCGATTCCTTTACCTTAAATTTGATTGACGAAGAAGAAGAAGAAGAAGAAGAAGAAGAAGAAGAAGAAGAAGAAGAAGAAGAAGAAGAAGAAGAAGAAGAAGAAGAAGAAGAAGAAGAAGAAGAAGAAGAAGAAGAAGAAGAAGAAGAAGAAGAAGAAGAAGAAGAAGAAGAAGAAGAAGAAGAAGAAGAAGAAGAAGAAGAAGAAGAAGAAGAAGAAGAAGAAGAAGAAGAAGAAGAAGAAGAAGAAGAAGAAGAAGAAGAAGAAGAAGAAGAAGAAGAAGAAGAAGAAGAAGAAGAAGAAGAAGAAGAAGAAGAAGAAGAAGAAGAAGAAGAAGAAGAAGAAGAAGAAGAAGAAGAAGAAGAAGAAGAAGAAGAAGAAGAAGAAGAAGAAGAAGAAGAAGAAGAAGAAGAAGAAGAAGAAGAAGAAGAAGAAGAAGAAGAAGAAGAAGAAGAAGAAGAAGAAGAAGAAGAAGAAGAAGAAGAAGAAGAAGAAGAAGAAGAAGAAGAAGAAGAAGATCACGAGGAGGAAAAGAAGGGACATCTATATACTGCATACATGAAAAAGGGAAAAAAAAAAGGTAGGGCGGCACGACATGAGACAGTCAGCAGCCTCGTCTTGTCCTGCACATCTCGTGAGGGGAGCGAAGGTGAAGGGGAGCAGGGTGTGAATAGAGTGGCACCGTCCCTCCCTCCCCTTTCTTCCCTTCCTCCATTCCTTCCCTTCTTCTCGTACCTCTCTCCCTTCACCAATCCACCCCTACCTCCCTCCCTTACCTTTCAGTCTCCCTCCATCTATCCATCCCATATCCTCTCCCTTCTTCCTTTCTTCCTCTCACCAGAATAACCATGCACGCCCTTGAACCCACGGAAACGGCGGCATTGTTGCTCATGACGCGGCTACAGAGGTGGCAGGTGGGTGCTGTGGTGGTGGTGGCGGTGGTGGTGGTAGTGCCGGTGGTAGTTGTGAAGTTTTTGGAGATGGGTCTTAATGCTGGTGCTTCTTATGGTGTGAGTTCTCTTTTCCTTTTGCTGGTGTTTTTTGCGTTAGTGATACAGGAGTTCGTTGGGTGCGCTGTGCTGGTGGTGGTGGTGGTGGTGGTGGTGGTGGTGGTGGTGGTGGTGGTGGTGGTGGTATCAGATATCTCCTTATTGTTTTACTGTTGGTGTTTTCATGGTATGCGTGAATGAAAAAAGTTGTGAGTGGGGCACGTGCACACACACACACACACACACACACACACACACACACACACACACACACACACACACACACACGATCGTATTTCTCAAACATTTCGATCTTTTCTCCATTCCTTTTAACAGTCAGTACTAGAAAATAATGGAGCTTTCTATGGCATTTTTCGTGATTCTATCAGTGATTTTACAAGAATTTTGTACACCAATACAACACCATGAGAACCCGACAGATCATCAATGAGGCACCTGAAAATTATCCTGATGAGAGCAAGGGACAACACACACACACACACACACACACACACACACACACACACACACACACACACACCTGAGCCTGACGGAGCACATGTTAAGGAACCACGTGGCGATCCATAGGTACTACTAATACAGGTGCTACGCTCTCTCTCTCTCTCTCTCTCTCTCTCTCTCTCTCTCTCTCTCTCTCTCTCTCTCTCTCTCTCTCTCTCTCTGACAGTTATTCTCATCAATATATTCTTCTAAAAATTTACCTCTTCAATTTATTTATTTACCTGAAAGTTGTTTTATATACATACATACCTACAAACTGACACACACACACACACACACACACACACACACACACACACACACACACACACACACACACAATAGCAACAAGAAAAGAAAAAAACACTCGCATAAAAGAAAGGGTCACACACACACACACACACACACACACACACACACACACACACACACACACACACGGAGGAGCTGCCGGCTATTGTGGTCTTGAGGTCATGTGCTCACACCGTCACCTCTTCTTTTTTATGGTTATCGAAGCCATGATCTATATTTTTCTTTTCTTTCTTTTATTTCTTGTCTTTTCTTTTCTTTGTTTTTCTTCTTTTCTTCTTCTTTTGAGGTTTTGTTGTTGTAAAGGCATGTTGACTACTATCTACTTTTCGTTTTCTTTTTCCTTTCTTTTCTTTGTATTCTTACTTTTTTTCTTTTCTTTATTCTTCCTTGTATTTTTTTCTTTCTTCTTCCTTGTATTTTTATCTTTCTACCTCGTACTTTTCTTTCTTCTTTTCATTTCTTTTCTTAGTTTTTTTCTTGATTTCTTCTTACTTTCTTCTACTTCGACTTCTTCATCTTCATCTTCTGCTGCTGCTGTTGTTGTTTTTTCTTCTTATTTCTGCTGCTTTTTCTTACTTCTTCTTCTTACTACTACTACTTTTTCTCCTCTTTCTTCTTCTTCCTCTTGTACTCCTCCTCCTTCTCCTTCTCTGTTCTTCTAAAGTTTTTATCAATTCTTTCATTCTACAAAGTACGAGTGCTACTACTACTACTACTACTACTACTACTACTACTACTACTACTACTACAACCACCACCACCACCAATCTCGTCTTCTTGTCTCCGTGCATATTACCCACTGCTTTCCTCTCTCTCTCTCTCTCTCTCTCTCTCTCTCTCTCTCTCTCTCTCTCTCTCTCTCTCTCTCTCTCTCTCTCTCTCTCTCTTCCCTCCTCCTCCGCCGCCGCCTCCTTCTCTTCCTCCCTGCCTCAGCCTCATTAAGACGGAGAAGGAGAACAACACACGTGGATGGACTGGTCTAAAGATGAATGCTCTCTCTCTCTCTCTCTCTCTCTCTCTCTCTCTCTCTCTCTCTCTCTCTCTCTCTCTCTCTCTCTCTCTCTCTCTCTCTCTCTGTCTGTCACGGCGGCACACTTAATAGGCGCATCCTGTTTTTGCCAGATTGGATGAAGATCTACGAGAATTGATCTTGTTCTCTCTCTCTCTCTCTCTCTCTCTCTCTCTCTCTCTCTCTCTCTCTCTCTCTCTCTCTCTCTCTCTCTCTCTCTCTCCTTGGAATATTTGTATGAGAAACCTTCATTCTGACAGCCGAGGAAAGCTGGCCTGTCATATGAAGGGAGAAAGGAGGGCGTACAGTTTGAATACTGAACGTTGCCCTGTCTGTACAAAAATATACTCCCATGTTCTCGTTTTCCGCGTACATGGTGTTCCCTCGTGTTTTCCCCCGTGTTCCTGCATGCCAGCACGTCGCCGCAGGGAGAGGTGAGCGTGAGCGGGAGTGGTCTTCTTGCTCTGCTCCGTCATGTTCTCCCTCACGCTGTTCACAAGTGGCAGTGCGCAGTTCGGTAATATTCTCGCTATTAAGCCATGTGTGTGCTAGTATCTGTTCTTCATGTGTGTGTTTGTGTAGTGATGCAAGACGTGTTACGGCCATGAAGGTGTCGTGACGTGCGCGTTGAAAATTTAAGTTCGAGAGCAGTGACATTAAGCTTATGAGAAACTGAAAAAAACGGCAAAATGTGAAAATGTGAGAAAATAAAAACAAATGAGTAAGTAAATAATCGACTATTAATATTTTTTTTCCATTCCATTACTCATTTGTATAAAAAAAAAAGGCGAAAAATGAAAGGAAATGGCGAAAAATACAACATTATCATAACTATTTCATCACTCGTCAGTAGCAACAGGCTGACGGGCACAAATGTCCTTCCAGAGCAACAGCTGTAGCCGCACCAATAAGTACTAGACCACCTCGGCCCCCACCACCACCCCGACCCCTCCCCCCAAAGACGCTCCCTGTGTGGTGCCAGACCCTACTGGAATTTATGCAGGTCATGTGTTGAACTGCGAGGGTTTCAAATACCAAGCTAACGTTACTGGTTGGTTATATTATCAGCACCATAGCTCAAGTGTTTAAGATTTTTAGAATTTTCATTTTCAGTACCGCTCCACTCCTTTTCTTGTCATCAATCTCTCTCTCTCTCTCTCTCTCTCTCTCTCTCTCTCTCTCTCTCTCTCTCTCTCTCTCTCTCTCTCTCTCTCTCTAACACACACACACACACACACACACACACACACACACACACACACACGTCCCTTTCATGTCCCGGTCCTTCATCTCAGCCATCCAGCCATCCTGCCAAAACCTGTGCAGAGATTTTTCCATTTTTGTCAGCCTCACAATCTATTCGCTAGTGACAGAGTGAGTGAGTGACTCTTCAACTAGTGGAGGTTCAAATCTGCTCCAATCTTCATAAGCCTACCAACTCACACACTCACATATTCACTCACTCTCTCACTCTCTCTCTCTCTCTCTCTCTCTCTCTCTCTCTCTCTCAATCTCTCTCTCATTCACTCATTCATCCTTTCGTTTCGCCAATATTCACCTCTTCTCTTCTCTCTGGGGTGAAGGACAGACAGGCTAATGGAAATACGATTGATGAAAAAACCATAAACTGCCAAAATGAAAGATCAAAACGAAGTAGAAGAGATTAATAGAATGAACAGATAAAAATAAGACCAAAAAACCCGCAGGCACACACACACACACACACACACACACACACACACACACACACACACACACACACACACACACACACACACACTTCCATTCAATCTTACTAATTTCGCTTCTTTTTGTGTGTCATCAATAAGACTTCACGAACCACGCCCAACAGTCTCCCCCCACTCTCTCTCTCTCTCTCTCTCTCTCTCTCTCTCT
>NC_087154.1:8637500-8662500 GCF_035594125.1 Scylla paramamosain
TGCTTAGCGTAATGCCCCTCCAAAAGCCTGGCATTAGCCGATTTATCTCATGGCGGTCAGGGCTAAATGGCGGCCGCGGCGGAATCGCGTGAGAAGTTTGAGAAAACTGTACGTGGGCATCGCGGCGTTCAGAAGCTGACCACGTGAGGTTTGGTGTTCACGCCGCAGGGCCAAGCACGGCACGGCGCCTCGTGGTGGTGCCCCGCCTGGCCCCGCGGGACGCGATTCCGTGCAGTGCCTTCCTTACTGCCAACACGTCATTCATCCACTCCATATAAACTGTGTGTATTTTATATATATATATATATATATATATATATATATATATATATATATATATATATATATATATATATATATATATATATATATATATATATATATACACGCGCACATACACATACACACACACACACACACACACACACACACACACACACACACACACACACACACACACACACACACACACACGTTGGCAGCAGCGAAGACGCACAGTTGGTGTACATCAGCACACATAATGGCGGGCAGGTCCGCCGCCTGGAGGGTCGCGGGTAGGCCAGTGAAATATGGAAGGTCCTGATTACAGTGTGGCCGCCCGCACCGCCCCGCTAGGGAAGGAGGGGGCGGCGGCCCTGGCGGCAGGGATGACAGCAACGGCGCATTATTTATCCTTATTTGGCGCAGGAACTATAGCCGGACGGCCGCTCGTCGGCTCAGGAATTTCGCAAAACAGATTACGAGGCGTCATTTATATACTGACCGCCACGTCCTGCCGCGCTGAATACTACCTGTTGGCGAGGTGAGAGTCTCTCTCTCTCTCTCTCTCTCTCTCTCTCTCTCTCTCTCTCTCTCTCTCTCTCTCTCTCTTTCTCTCCAAACCTATGAACTTCTCGCCCGTGGTATTTATCTCTCGCAAATTTCTTCTCTTCACTGCTCCCTTCCAGGCCACTAATAGTATTCCTATCACAGCCTTAATTACCTCCTCCAAGGCTGCCCCCCCACCTTCCCCGCAGCCTCCGCAGCCCAACACGGAAACAAAGACCTATAAAGTGAGCAGGGAAACGTAATATATAGGGAGTGAATATGCAATGTGATACTATGCTAGACTGACTCACTCTCTCTCTCTCTCTCTCTCTCTCTCTCTCTCTCTCTCTCTCTCTCTCTCTCTCTCTCTCTCTCTCTCTCTCTCTCTCTCGCATCACTCACACATACAAAAGTGACAGCAGTGACGGAATCTCATAGTATAGGAGGGGCTTAGGGAGGTTGTCAGGTTAGATAGGGCTGTCTTGCGCGGGGCTCCTCAACACCTGCTCGTCAATATCAACAGAGAAATAAGGAACTATGTAGATATGCAGGCATTCAGGGAGAACGTTCAATTATGGGAGATGTCCAGAGGCTATGGTGTGTGTGTGTGTGTGTGTGTGTGTGTGTGTGTGTGTGTGTGTGTGTGTGTGTGTGTGTGTGTGTGTGTGTGTGTGTGATCGTGACAGCATGCAGAAAGTTGCCACATTACCATGATAAAGGTAAAGTTTTCGTTATGCTTTTAATACATTTACATGCACAGTGTCACGGGGTCTCAGGCAGTAACTTCGCTATCCAAGGACACTGCGACATGACAACACCTTCACTTAGAAATGTCCTCAGCCACTGACTGACTGACGTGTTCCTGTCATGTTGTGATTATACTGGCAGCATCTACTGTGCGTCTCCGCTTTTCTCTATCACAAAATTCCACAAGGACAAGCCCTTCTCCCAGGTGTGTGTGTTTGTATATATATATATATATATATATATATATATATATATATATATATATATATATATATATATATATATATATATATATATATATATATATATATATATATATATATATATATATATATATATATATATATATATATATATATATATATATATATATATATATATATATATATATATATATATATATATATATATATATATATATATATATATATATATATATACCATCTTGCAAGTAAAGTGTTTAGTAAGAATGCAAATTAATTTAGCAGTATGTTTTAACCAGCTGGTGATTATGGAAGCAACCTTAGCCTATTAATTATGAGACAGTAATTATTTATTTCTGGGCAAAGACATGACCCTTTTTTTTTTTTTCCTCTCTTCTTTTTCAACTTATACAATGAAGGGACCACCCGTGAAATTAATGGGCTGAATTAATCTAAACATAACCTAACCAGACCACTTTAACCTCGGATTAAAATACCAATGTTACTTCAGTACTATACAATGCCTTATTTTTTTATGTTCTTATATTCAGTAATAGTAAAGCGATCTGTGACTACTATGACCGCCACAATTTTAATGCACTAGTCTACCCTCAAAAAATACGTTTTCTGAAAATTTCCTAGAGAGAAAACGAAAGTATATTAACAGTAACTTTACTAAATTCTGATGACCCACTGGTAATGTTCTCAGTGCCTTAGTAATGGGATGAAGCTATGAAAGAAATAAATCAAAGAAATATTGTAATGACCCTTTCTTGACGATACCCGCACACAGCAAACGTCCTTACCTCTCTCCCTTCCTCAGATGCCCTCACTCTCTTTTTCTTTCCGCAGCCACTCACTTTTACACCACGTCAAAAACAGAATATAGTCGAGCCTCCATGGCGCAATATTATAGTGCCTCTCTGTGAAAGAGTTCCTGCGCCTTTTCCAGTAACAAAACCTCCCCAAGCCAATGCAGGGAGAACAAACCAAGTCCTATTGATGTCAAGCTGCCCATTCATAAACACAACCCACCCATGTACAAACTGCCTCCTTTTCATTCATACTACCTGTGCACCGATTAGAGCTTCTGTAACTTCCCCCCATTATATAGCCTTCCCAAGCCCTGATCTCAAGCTGCCCAACAGGTCACTCATAACACAACACTTTCATGTATAAACTGCCTTCTTTCCATTCACTGATAAACCACTTAAACCTGAAACAGCAGAACTTTTGGTGTGGTTTAGTCCAATACCACAAGTTTTTGCTTCATAATCACCACTGAAGATTTGAAAGAAAAAACAGGTCTCCCAAACTACGGCGCTAAATTAGTGTTATGTAAAATACGAATCTAATCACGTGAATTTTTTTCCTAACAGTTTCTCTCTCTCTCTCTCTCTCTCTCTCTCTCTCTCTCTCTCTCTCTCTCTCTCTCTCTCTCTCTCTCTCTCTCTCTCTCTCTCTCTCTCTCTCTCTGTTATTTACGGCATTATCAGTATCAGAAAGGCTTTATATGAAGAAAACTGTCTTGTTGCCTTGGCCGTATTTTTAAACATTCTCGTCTCTCAGGACTATTTTTCAAAGGCTACAGTGACGAGTGGAAACGTTTTGATGAATGTTTTTCCTACGACAATAGGATCATTATTAAACTGCCATTAAAATAATTCAATCTTAGAAAAAAAGAAAAAAAAAAACAGTGGAACCTGACAGTGGTCGAAATAAGACGCTAAATGTTGAAGATCACGAAGGTCTTTCCTGTGCGATGTAACAACACGCTAATGGTAAAGATCAATTCCTTTTACTGGAGCACGTGCGAAATATGGATGGCAATATTATTCTTGAAAATGTTCTCCTGCTTCTTTTGGTATATAAATAAATAAACAGATGAATAAAATAAATAGTCATGTAAAGGGTGAAGGAGTGGAATTGTTGGATTCACTATTGCGGTGACTGAACGGTGATTTGTTTCCCCGTGAACCCCGACAATGCGCGTGAAATTAGCTCATCAAAAATGGATGGCAGCCCTTGGTTAAACTAGCCATCCATCAATCCATCCAAATTCACTATCTTCCCACTCACACCTTCACAAATACCACTGTTCAGCGTTTATTTCTCGCATTTATTCATCCCCTTGAGACATCTGCCTTCTATTTTGTCTTTTTTTTTTTCATATCAGTTCAGGTTTTATAATCTTCCACACGCTGACAGGTGCATGCGAGGAGTGCACACGTCATAACTTCTCAACGCACACAGCAGTTATATGTAAGTTTAAAAATCAATCGTTATTCGTCTTATCAATCACCGCATTCCTAAACATCTCGTCGTCTTATTTCTCACTTGACAAGTTAAAGTCAAGCTTACTGATAGTGTTTTTTTTTTTTTTTGTGTGATTCTAGTGATTAAGCAACATCAATACGAAAAACAGATGAGAATACTATTAATAACCTCAAAGACCTGATAAGAGGACAAAGCGTTTAAGAATACCAACCTCGCTTTGTTTGTCCTCGGCCTCTCAAATATTCACCGCAACGTTTTAACTTTCGACATCATCTACCCTACCCTTACATTTGTGGCTGCTAACACGGCCTGCCTTCCTAGTCCCCATTCAAGCCAAACAAACCCTCTAGCTGTCTTACTGCATACTTCCTACTGAGCTACATTGCCGAGCTAGTCCACCTGACCAATGTTGGATGGCTAACCCTTTCACTGCCACTTCGCACATTGCTCTCTCTCACACACACACACACACACACACACACACACACACACACACACACACACACCGTTCATTTAAAACCACTCAGGGACTTTTCTTTTCTTTCTGAAGCCAAGTCTTATCATACTGACTGGAACTTGGCTTCTTATTATACTGACTAGGGGGGAGGGAGAGAGAGAGAGAGAGAGATGGCTTCTTATTATACTGACTAGGGGGGAGAGAGAGAGAGAGAGAGAGAGAGAGAGAGAGAGAGAGAGAGAGAGAGAGAGAGAGAGAGAGAGAGAGAGAGAGAGAGAGAGAGAGAGAGAGAGAGAGAGAGAGAGTTGAATAATTATTTTATTAACTCATTTCTTCAGTGTGTTTTTAAGGCTGTGTAATGGGTTTTTAATGCAGAGAATTGTTGCATATGGGAGGGAAAGGTTTACCTAAATGATCACTTGATTCCGATGGGTCATGTGGTGCCGCTGCTGTTCAACACTTGCGGCGCACTGTGTTCCATGCCCTTGACTGGAGTTCCTTCAAAAAGTGACTCTATTAAGAGCTTATTTACCACAAGACTTTATAAGCTCTCCTACCCTCTGCCGTTTAAGAGAAGGCGGCAATTACTGGGTTGTTTTTTTTTTTAAAGTTTGTTCCTTACACCTGGCTCATGGAAATGAAAATAAAGTAATGAATATATATATATATATATATATATATATATATATATATATATATATATATATATATATATATATATATATATATATATATATATATATATATATATATATATAAGGCATTCTCCAACAGGCAGCACTTGGGCGCTAACCTACGTAACCTAAATAACTAGCTTAACTAACTTAACTAACCTAACTAAACTTAAACTAATCTAACTGGCTCATGGATATTTAAAAAAAAAAAAAAAAAACATACAAAACGCATTCCCCAACAGGCAGCATTTAGGCGCTAACCTAACTTAACCTAATTAAATCTAACCTATCTAAAGAAAACCAATTAAACGATACTATAAAAAAAATAAGCATATTTGATTGCCGTCAATTTAACATTCTATTGATAGATCACCGAACGGCTTTGACCTCAACAAGCACAGCAGAGCGAACACTAAGCAAATGATCCTTTCCTGTAGGCTCCGTTTCAATCAAGACTACTCCTTTCTCTCTCTCTCTCTCTCTCTCTCTCTCTCTCTCTCTCTCTCTCTCTCTCTGAGGTAACCTAACCCTCCAGTAGTGTCGTTCATACACATACACAAGTGAAAATTGTGTATGGATGTTAGTCAATCATCTTTTAAGTAAACATACTATTCCTATTTTTTCTATTCATTCATTTATATTTATTTATATATTATTTTTACTATCATTAATTCTCTCTCTCTCTCTCTCTCTCTCTCTCTCTCTCTCTCTCTCTCTCTCTCTCTCTCTCTCTTCCTAATTATACAGTACTCGTTACTCTCTCTTCCTAATTATACATTACTCGTTACAATTTCTTCATTTGGAATAAAATAATAATTTTGATAACTGCTTATCAAAATAATTTTCTTTTGCACCAAATTTGCAATCAAGCCCCTCACCCCCCTCACCCCCACCACCAGCAGAGACTGTTGACGGGCACACTGGCAGGCGGCATCAAGGGTGACGCCACGCTGGACACCTGTCACGAAGTTAACGGCGAGGAAAATGAACCAGCAAGCCATGTCAATATTCAAGACACCTCCTTGTAATTTTGAATATTCTCTTTTGCTACTGGCATCTTCTGTCGGCTTATACTTTATTCATTTATTTATTTATTTATTTATTACTTTTTACTGTTATTTTTCTTTTCATTTTACTTCTTTCATTCATTTGTCAATTTTTGTCTTTTGTTGCCCTTGGTCACAATTCCTCTTATATAAAAACGGAAAAATATATAACTGAATAAATAAACAACAATCCTCGTGCCACACTCAATACTAATCATCCCAAGTGTTGCCAAGGGTGTTCCCTGGTGAGGCACAACAAGCACGCAACGCCACCACGTCCTGCCTGGGGACTTTGAAGATGACACAGAGAAGCACGTGACCGGATACCCTCACCTCTACGTCAGCCAGTCACTATACAACACAGACAGCTCGGATTATCAACACTATTACTTCATCATTACTATTTTTGTTCTGTCAGTAATGTTTTGGTGGCAACAATAACTCGTTCTATTTTTCCTTAGTACCGAACTCTTAAATGCTTCGTCGTTTTAGCCCAGCAACTCTTACCAGGCTATCTTTTCCCAGAGAGAGTGTTAGCTCAGTCTTCAAGGGTGTTTTCCTGATTCTAGTCAGAGCTAAACTAGGATTCGTCACAAGTAAAGAAAAAAAATTAATAAACATCCAAGAGAAACCGTCTAATCACCTCTGTGGTCTTAGAAAATAGTCCAGATGAAAGCACAAAGCGGTTAATATACGACTCTAATTTCCCACGAAGCCCCACTCTGTTCTGCTTCTGGCAGTGTCCCGCCCCAACACACTCGACCCGCAACTACCTGGCCTCACAACACTTCCTCACCCTTCCCCTCCTTGCCATACTAATACCGGCAACAAGGACTATCACGCATGCTTCCTACTGTTACAGGCACCCTGCACAATACGAAAAAAAATTCATGGATGGGCAAGAAAAATGTATTGTCAGGAGTGGGATTCGAACCCACGCCCGGAAGACCGGACTGCGACCTGAACGCAGCGCCTTGGACCGCTCGGCCATCCTGACTTCTGACAAGACAGCTCGGATAACCCGCTTAGTTGCTGGTTATTGTATATGATGATTGTTGTTTTTATTTGTGTATTGCCTTACTGATCAGTGAAATCGAGCGAATACAGGATGCGCGCGCGCGAGCGAGCAAGAGAGAGAGTGTCCCCCCCCCCTCTCTCTCTCTCTCTCTCTCTCTCTCTCTCTCTCACACTTCCTTTCATCACGAATCGACAGGACAGCGCTGCAAAGTTCACGTGTTACTATTTATTACCTAAGGAGGGTTGAGCGGTCACTAAACTAATAATACCCTAACTAACATTAGGACTCGTTCACTACTACATACATACCTTCCTAACCTCATTGTCACCTGTTATGAAATCAGTCATGGGTAAAAATAAGGTGTAATTGTGCTGAATGAGTATGTAACTAAAAGATTTGTAACCTTCTTAAAAAAAAAATCATAAGATTATCATCGTTAATCTGATTTTTTTTTTCTAATGACCTGCACAATACAAAGGAATCGATGCAATGGTATAGTGAAAAGGCTAAATGTGTGTGTGTGTGTGTGTGTGTGTGTGTGTGTGTGTGTGTGTGTGTGTGTGTGTGTGTGTAATAATAATAATAATAATAAACGGTTTATTATTTAGGCAGTTAACAAACAGAAAATGTACAGATGGGGTGGGGAAATACTTAACATTAATCCTAAAGGTAAGTCTAATCTAGAAGGGACTATTGATTGATGGCGCGCACCATGGTGGGAATCGCACTGAGTCTGTACCGGTCCGTGCGCGGCGCCGTGTGTGTGTGTGTGTGTGTAATAATAATAATAATAATAATAATAAACGGTTTATTCTTTAGGCAGTCAACAAACTGAAAATGTACATTGGGGGTGGGGAATTACTTGACATTAATCCTAAAGGTAAGTCAAATCTAGAAGAGACTATTGATTGATGGCTCGCACCATGGTGGGAATCGCACTGAGTCTGTACCGGTCCGTACGTGGCGCCTTTAGGGGCGTTATCTTATTATTGTGGTGTCTGGTGGCACGGGTAGGGCGAGGCGCGTCAGGCGGCAGCATGTTTCTGAGACGTGAATGATTCAGAAGTCCCCTTCCAAACTTCTCCAGAGCCTCACTGTACCTGGTGGATAGTCTGGACAGCTTCAGGGTGTTCAGGGCTTCTTCATAGGTGGTGTATGCAGGGCCAAGGATGACCCTGCACGCCCTTTTCTGCACACTCTCCAACTGTAGCTGTTGAGTTTGTGTGAGAGAGGAGGACCACGCTGGGGAGGCGTACATGAGTTTGGGGAGGATGAAGGTAAGGTACACCCCCCTTAACTCATCTGTCGGCGTCCCCAGCGACCTGAGTCTGCGCAGCATGTACAGCCTGTAGGTAGCTGATCTTATGGTGCTGGCGACATGCTGCTTCCAGGTCAGCTGGTCGTCCACCATGACTCCGAGGAGCTTGGCACATCGGACCACCTGGAGGGGGTGAGGGCCCACTGAGAGCTGGGGAGGGGGCACTGGTACAGAAGAGGTACAGAAATGCATCACCACAGTTTTGTTGTGGTTGATGGTCATCCTGCTCTCCTCCGTCCACGTCTGCAGCCGCTCCAGGATCGCTTGCAGTGGCGAGTAGTCCGGGTTCTTGGTGGAAACTGGGACGCCCACGGTGCAGTCGTCCACATACTTCCAGCGATGGGGGGTGTCAGTGAGGGCGTCGTTAATGAGGAGGAGGAAGCATAGAGGACCCATCTTGGTCCCCTGGGGGACCCCACAAGTCAGCTGTTGGAAAGTAGAGACAGAGCCCTGATAGCGAACGGCCTGACGCCTCCCTGTGAGGAAGTCGGCTAGCCACGCTATCAGGTTAGAAGGGAGACCCAGACTCACTGCCTTGCTGATGACAACAGTGTGATCAACAAGATCAAAAGCCTTTTTGAAGTCCACAAAAGCAACAGCTAGAGAGGTGTTTCGCTTGTCCAGGTGGCTGTGGATGAATTCAAGGAAGCTGGTCAGGTAATGGGAGGTGGAGGTGGCTTTAATATTTCCAAACTGTCTGATATCCACGGTATTACAGATTTTGGTGTAGGCCCAGTCATATACAAAATCTTCACAAATAAGGCTAGGGATGGGGGTGATAGACACTGGTCTGAGGTCATTGAGTGACTGTGGACTGGAGGTTTTGGGGATGGGGGTGACGTAAGATGTCTTCCAGTCCTCAGGGCAAGAGTGTTGGGAAAGTGAAGCGTTTATTATTGAGCATAGCGGTGTTGCTAGCTCTACAGCAAATTCCTTGTAAATTTTTATAGGAAGGTCAGTGGGTGTGGTGGATCTTGGTTTGAATTTGAGTATTCTCTTAAAAACATCCACCGCCTGGACACTGGGGGGATGAGAGGGGGCCGGAAGATAGGCAGGAAGCAGAGTGGTGTGGAGGGGAGGAAAGGTTTGACAGATAGCAGCAAAGTGATCGTTCATCTCCTGAGCCGCGAGAGTAGCAGGAAGGTGTGAGGTGCAAGGAAGAGACGAAGTGTGCTTTTGTAGGCCACACAAAGCTTTGATCTTAGCGTACCACTGTCTGTTGTTGGTCAGCTTGAGGTGGTGTATCTTGTCTGGGTAATAGTTTGCCTTTGCAGCCTTAATCTCCCTGATTACTCTGTTTCTTAGTTTCCTGTAAAGGACCGGGCAGGAGTGGAACGCCCAGGTCCGCTGACGCATGAGTCTTTTAATGCGGGGTGTCATCCAGGGAGTATCAGAAGGGTGCGTTGTGACGCTCTTGGTTGGGAAGTAGTGGTGGAAGGCCTCTGTGGTGGTGGCGACGTAATTCTGCCATTTTAAGCGGACGTCCTCCACATCCAGCACCTCGGTCCACGGGTGTTGTGTCACCCACTGCCCAAACTCCCTCATGGCTGAGTCAGGCATGGGGCGGTGGGTCCTGGTGACGGTTGACCGGGGGGTCGAGGTGGTGGGTGTGGGTGTCCACAGTATGGAGAGGTGGGTGCTCCGTCCCATGGGAGGCAGCGGTTTGGGGGGCGAGTACTGCTGGCCCAGGTCTGTCAGTATAAGGTCGAGGATGGCTTGCTGGTGGGTGGGGAAGTCCACGACCTGGGTGAGGTGTAGCTGGTGTAGAATATCGTTGATATCTAATCTGTTAAAGTCCCCACAGATGACCAGTTTGGCGGCAGGATACTTCACCCTCAGGGCATCAGCAGTGTCGATGATGTAAGCGGTGAGTAACTGTGCTGTCAAAAACTTTCAAGATCTAACTCCCCTCGTGATTTCTGGCATCTAGCCAAAAATATCTCCAATAACTTTGCTTCTTCTTCTTTCCCTCCTCTACTTCAACCAGATGGCACCACTGCTATCACATCTATTTCTAAAGCTGAACTCTTTGCTCAAACCTTTGCTAAAAACTCTACCTTGGACGATTCTGGGCTTGTTCCTCCCTCTCCTCCACCCTCTGACTACTTCATGCCTCGTATTAAAATTCTTCGTAATGATGTTTTCCATGCCCTCGCTGGCCTAAACCCTCAGAAGGCTTATGGACCTGATGGGGTCCCTCCTATTGTTCTCCGAAACTGTGCCTCCGTGCTTGCACCTTGCCTAGTCAAACTCTTTCAGCTCTGTCTGTCAACATCTACCTTTCCTTCTTGCTGGAAGTTTGCCTACATTCAACCTGTTCCTAAAAAGGGTGACCGCTCTAATCCCTCAAACTACCGTCCTATTGCTTTAATTTCCTGCTTATCTAAAGTTTTTGAATCTATCCTCAACAGGAAGATTCTTAAACATCTATCACTTCACAACCTTCTATCTGATCGCCAGTATGGGTTCCGTCAAGGCCGCTCTACTGGTGATCTTCTGGCTTTCCTTACTGAGTCTTGGTCATCCTCTTTTAGAGACTTTGGTGAAACTTTTGCTGTTGCCTTGGACATATCAAAAGCCTTTGATAGAGTCTGGCACAAAGCTTTGATTTCCAAACTACCCTCCTACGGTTTCTATCCTTCTTTCTGTAACTTCATCTCAAGTTTCCTTTCTGACCGTTCTATTGCTGCTGTGGTAGACGGTCACTGTTCTTCTCCTAAATCTATTAACAGTGTGGTGGCTCGTGGGGGGTGGTACACGACGCACACGATGATGGAGGCCGTGTTGCTGGGATGGCAGGGGGGCGTGACTCTCACCCACAGGGCCTCTACACCGGCCGGAATATCGACAGGGAGGTGTGAGGGGCTGAGGGAAGAGCGGCAGAAAACGGCCACTCCACCCCCCCTGCGTCCTGACCGCAGGTGATGGTAGAGCTGGTAGCCCTGCATTGAGCACACCTCAGGAACAATCTGCCACGCCTCAGTAACCGCCACAATGTCTGCACAAGTAGAACTCACCGTCACGATTAATTCGTCCATTTTGTTGGCTAAAGATGTTGCATTGAATAAGAGGAGGGAGGGTAAACTGTACCAAATCCGAGGTACTTCAATGTGCCTGTATTCCTTCTTCCCTACCCTGCGGTCAACTCTGGCACTTGAGGTCACAACCTTGATGGGACACACTTGTTTCCCTCCCCTCGACCCGCGGTTCCGAAATAGTTTCAGGGTCTTAAGGCACTTTATCACGTTGGGCGGCGGGTAACCTGATCCTCGCCTGCGACGTAGGAGGTAGTTGCGTTCGTACGTTTGCACTGGAGCACACATTGTTCTTTATGTGTCGCCACTCACTCGCTAAATGTGTTCACAAGTACAGTAATTTCACCAGGGCGAGCCTAAAACTAAAAGCTAAGAGTTGAAAACAGAAAAAAAAAAAAAAAAAAAAACTAAGGTCGCTATCACTAAGGGTAGGGGGAGGCCAACAAGCTGGCCGAGGCTGCCCGAGAGCGCCAAAGGTCACACGTCCTGCCCGTGTGAGGTCAGAACAGCGTGTGAAAAATTGTGTGTGTGTGTGTGTGTGTGTGTGTGTGTGTGTGTGTGTGTGTGTGTGTGTGTGTGTGTGTGTGTGTGTGTGTCACCTACCTTAGTAACACGGATACAACCCACCAACACCAACTTTCTGCCGTTACTCTTACGTCCCCGAAAGGCTGAGTTCGATCCCGGCTTCTACTGTAAATCTCTGTGGACGAGGCGACGCTCTACATACGTGAATACAGTGCAAAAACACCCCTCTCCCCCACTGCGTTATTGAGAGCTGCAGAGCAACGAAAAATACAGCGCAGCGTGACTCACAAGCCAATATCCATATATGTCATTATGAACTATACAGAAACTCCCGAGATGACGTGTACTAAAGGCAAAGCCAAGTAAATATCTGGGTATTCCACCAAGCAGGTGAGAATTTAATGCCCATGAAATGTTTTAGCTTGAAGTGTGTATACAAACATCTAATCTGGTACAAAGTATATATGCACATTTGCAAGATGATGTACAATAATAAAAGAGCAAATGTTCGCATACCCCGCCACATAAAGACACGTACACAAATACACAGAGTCCATGGGAATATATTACCCAAAAAAGAAAAAAAAAATGGTAAAAATTCATGAAACCAACCAGCCTTCATTTAGGAAACGTGTACAAAATCACTGACTCAAAGAGCGAGTGAAGCGACGAAGACAAGCACAAAGTATCATTAATAAAGTACGAGATATAATACTGAAGAATCTGTAATATGAATCTTAACCACAGGAAGTGTTATTTACCTTAATGCAGGTGGCAGGTAGTGGTGGTGGTGGTGGTGGTGGTGTTAGTGACGCTGCGTGGAGAATCACATTAACTCTTTACTGCACTTATTTAATTGGAGTAACCCTAAAGGCAATTTCAGTATGCTAAAATTGAGTCACATGTATTTTAAAGTCTGAAAGCCATAGCATTGTAAGGGTTACGAGTCACGTGTGTGGTTCAGCTGCATCACGTCGTGCCCAGGCGTGAACACGTTGACTTGCCACACTCTCCAAGTGACACCCCACCCAGCCTCAGCGTCTGCCGCACCTGAGGAAGAGGAGCAATACAATGAAGCACAGTTAAAAAAAAAAAAAAAAAAAAAAAAAGTGAAAAAATAATCCATTTTGTTTCAAAGAATTTTTGTACCCTGAGAAATAAATTTTCCGTAGAATATATATATATATATATATATATATATATATATATATATATATATATATATATATATATATATATATATATATATATATATATATATATATATATATATATATATATATATATATATATATATATTAAAGAGAGAGAGAGAGAGAGAGAGAGAGAGAGAGAGAGAGAGAGAGAGAGAGAGACAGAGAGACTGACAGACAGACAGACAGACCTAAAAACGTATATGTTGTTGGGCAAAATTGTTATTGTTAATTAGTGTGTGTGTAGTACATTCCCACAGCGTTTCCGGAGAGCCAAAGGTAATATCTCAACACTAGAAATAGTTCATTAGTGCAACCTCAGTTGTCACGCCACCAACAATTCAAACGCCCAGTGTGTGGTGCCTGTGTTGTGCCAATTTGCTCCAGAGTCAAAATTTCTCCCGGATGACATCACTGCGCATGCGCACTATAATGAGATGAAGGCATCATATCATCATTATTTTATACATTTCATGCATTTTTCGCCTTCATTATGGAGTATTAGTATTTTATCTCCTACTTTATTATCATTGACGAGTTACTATTGCTGTGTTGTCTGTGGAGTATGTTGTGATGGGAATGGAGCAAGCAAACAAGAGTAGAGAGTGATAACAGCACCAAAACTTACTCCATGCGCGAGTGTTAAAATCCTCCCATCGAGTTTTATAGTCACTGCTTTACGTTTTACCAGCACCTGTACCAAATATGTTCTGGTCTCCTAACTCACTCACTATTCAAGTTTATTTGCTCCATTTCTATCCTAACATATTCCACAGACAACAAGGCAATAGTGGTATGTCAATGAAACTCCATGCCAATGTTGATAATACGTAAAATATACACGAATTTCTCAAAAGTTACCGGAAATGTGCATGAACTTAAAAAAAAAAAAAAGGGGGGGGGGAACCGCTGAAATATACGAATATAAAACAAGGTGGTAGGACTTTTATACTCTTTATTTCATTTATATCCCTACGTATTCCACAGACAACACAGCAATGCTACTATGCCATACAGATGTTGATTCCCGTCTTAATTGCTCCCGAGAGTATTAACTGGTAACATCATTCTTGCCCATACCAGGTTTCGCATGTCGCTTGGTACCACACGGCGGCCCCAAACTCTCCATGACCCAAAATCACAGCCAGTCAGAACGCCGCCTTTGCCTGCGACCTGCCTCCTCCCTGATACGTCTCTCCAATCACAGCGGACACTCGGTCTACTCATGAAACAGTCACAAACAATGAAATAAACTCAGGAGGCCAGGAGGGACACATGGCTCGCACAAGTTTTTCACACAATAGTTTATCTCATCTCAGCATTCCCGACACCTATAACAACGGTTGCCAACGAGGGAATACTCGCCACAGTTGTATAAAGAATTATTATCGAGTCTTTTAAGGCAGGCTTTGCTGTGATCTGATAACAATTACGCCAAAATCTGTCGTTACATAATTTCTTCCCACCAATACTTCCAGCACAGACAGCAGTACCTGGAGCACACGTCCTAAACACTCGAGCACTAAATTTTGATTTGCCTATATAATTGAATAGTACACAAGCTTAGCTTTTATTCGTGGTAAAAAATATTATTTATGTACTTATTGCTCTACCTGAAGCACTATTTGCAGCTTGTAACAGGTGATCACACACACACACACTCACTCACACACGATCACTACCACTGGCTATACTCAACCTACGCATGTAATGGCTGCCTCTAAAATACACCAGACATGACGTCTAGGAAACTCAATTTAAATATTACCCAATGATCAGTGAACAAGAGGATAGGTAATCATGCAGTTAACGAGCCATTCAAGCAGGAAACTGTACACCAGGTGACAGCACCGGTGGTTAGTCACGTGACCGGCTGCGTCGAGGATGGACTGCCCGGGTCCACGTGTACGAGCTATGTATAATACGACTGAGCTTTGCATACAGCGGAAGATCACTCAATATATAAATGTCTGTACAACGCAAAGACAGAAATACTACGATAATAGCTCGACAAACATTTCTTACCCATCCCCCTCACGCTTCCACCGCTCGTTTTAAACTAGCAGTTATGCACGCTACTCTATCGAGTCATTACTAATGTTAAAACAGTATAGCGTTCAGGTACGAGAAATTGTAGAAGAAATAAGAAATGTAATACAATATAACACAAGTCGGCAACCCTCACCTCAAACTAGCTATTGCCCGCTGCCATGTTACCACTCGCTACGTTCCTCCTTCCACCCCATCACGCAAAAGATCGCTGCTTCCTTATACGAGTACACCACTTGCCTACCCATAGACATAAGTAAGCCAGCTGGAAGAAGACCGAACTGTACAAACCAGAGTTCACCACCGCACTCACAAGTACCTCCACTCTCGACCACTGACCAACCTTCACTGATCGTCTGATGAGACTGAGATGATCATACGTAGTCTTGGAGAAAAGTATCGAACATGTTTGTTTCTCTTTCTTGCTCTTCTATCAGTTTAGGGTGTTATTTTTTTATCGGTATATTTTTGTATCTTCAGAATGTCATTAAAATATCTAAGATTCTATTTGTATTATTATATTTACTATTTGACCAAGACTGATCGTCGTCTCTTAGCAACATTATCGAACATTCTTCTTTTTCTTCTTCTTGTAGCTACATTATTACTCTCACCAACATATAATCCAACTTAAGAATGACAATAAAACATCAATAATTATATTCTTTATTAGGTATTCATGACTAACAGCTGAGTATAGTGTTTTGTGGAGTCTGACGCTGTACCTCTGACACCTCGACCCCCTGCTTATTGGAACCACACGACAAAGGAAGAATCTTAATTTTCCTTTGGTACAACAGAATCCACTCTCAGCCACGACTCCACTGGATATTTACACTTATAGTCGCGAAAATAACTTGAAAATATGAGAGTAGGAATCCAAGCAGCCACTATAGTAAGGTCCTGTATACTAGTGATCAAAATAACACAAAACCTTGCCACGTCTCATTTTGATTACTAAGGAAAAGTCAAGGTGTTATTTTCAGGGTGTTACATAAATTCTATGATAGGCATGGAAGAGTGGAGATTATTTTTATTTAGGTAGACTGAATTAAGGTTGAAAATTAGACAAAATGAAGAAATATATGGATATAAGCGTACTGTAAAATTAGTTTATGCATTATTGTACGTAATGTAGGTATAGAGATTTTTTTTCTTTTTCTTTACTTTTTTATCATTTCTTTTTTTATTCACAATTTACCAGTCAGTTGCTTATCTTCCTTCGGCTCGTCCCTGTTAGAGGTCACCACAGCGATTAGAACTTCGCAGTCGTTAACGAAAAGCAAAAAGGAGGCAATGAGTCACGATAATATGCAAAGGTGTTAAGTACAAAAATAAATAAATAAATGTAACAGAATCTGCGAGGGAGGTTTCAAGACACTTATCCTTCAATTTTCGATGACGTCTTGACGTCTCTTTTGGGACTGGCGCCTAAGTGGGATTTTTTTTTTTTCCGGGTTTGTTTCCCTTGGCCAGGGACCCTATTACATAAAAATTCATGCATTTGCCAGGTATGCTGCAGTATCTTCAGTGAATAAGTCTATCCATTCATTTATCAGTCAGACAATAGATCAATAACCACCACCATCACCACAATTATTACTACTACTACTACTACTACTACTGCTACTACTACTACTACTACTACTACTACTACTACTACTTTTACTTATTTATGTACTTATCCATCTATCTGTTTATTTACTGTATTTATTCATTTATTTACTCCTTTATTTTTTTTCGACTAGTTACGCCTTCGAAGCCACGACATCCAATTCAGAAGTAATATCAATACTGTCTTTATCCAATTCAGTCACCCCGTCGCCTCCAAAATCCGCACTCCCGAGACATTCTTCACCCGCTCGTGTTCCCCTGCTCGGCTGTCTTGTCACGCCAGCGGCAGGAACATTTTATTTAAGGTAGCGATTTATTAATAGGCTTGAGAGAAAATTTCACTCGTCTTGAGCTACATGATACAGATTTGAAAATATCTCTGGTAACGCACTCTTGGCAAACAAAGGAATCGTAGTCTCTTAAAACTGCAGCAGAGCACTGCCTTGCGTCACCAGATCTTACGCATCAAGCAGTGACCAAGCAAGGAGTGACGGCCGTACGTTAAGATAAATAAAGTCTACATTGTATGTCCTATAATCAACTTCTCATATTTGGAAGTTAAGGACCTGAAATTTTCGGGAAATCAGATATTATTAAGAGTTGTTCCAAAATTATTTCACTCTTGGTGCGCGTATGCCTTTCTTGAACCATACAAAAGGTATTATTATCGTCAAAGGAATGACATACCAATATACATATTATGCAGCAGGAGAACCAGCCGCTTCCTATCACTAAACCCTAACGGCTTCGAATTAACGGCCTGCATTTCGGTAGTGTGTGAATTATTCCGTATATTGTAAGGTACAGTAAAATCCCTCTCATCCGGCATTCGAGTATCCGGCAGCTTCAAGTATCCGGCACATTTTTCCCCGAGCCTTAAAATCAATAAAAAATCAATGTGTACTCGTAAAATCGATTAAAATTCCCGCGCGAGGCATACTTTGTCCCCTCACCACCAGAGCGCACTGCTTCGCGTCACCCGCGGCCCACTGCACTGTGTTTACTCAGTGACTCAGTCCCGCGTGTGCACTGTTTATCGCCTGACGCCTTCATCATGCCTAAAGTTGTAGAAAAGAGGAAGCGTGTTGTGCTTACACTTAAGCAGCTGATCAGATCAGCTGCTGATTAAGATCAGCTGATCTTTGTTATGGTAAGATGCGTGAGTATAGGGTGGTGATTGTGGACATAATTTCACTTCTATTCAAGTATCCGGCAATATTCAAGTATCCGGCATGTCGGCGGTCCCGTTGATGCGGATAAGAGGGATTTTACTGTACTGTATTTATTCTTAACATACGGCCGTGAGTTCCTTACTATGGCCTTCACGGTTCGTTTTAGCTATGCACACAGTGTTGGCTGGAGCTGTGAGGGACGAGAGAAAGCAATGAGCCAAGGTATGATATCACCTGTGGTTATAAATTCAAATCTGTAATCACGTCAAGTTATTCTGAACATTGCAATGAAGATATTCTAAAGGCAAAAGTTGAATATAAAAACAAAAAATAGCAAAGGTAGCAAACAAAATAAATAAAAGAAAAAAAGTATGTAACAGTAACAGCAGTTAGCGATTGGCCAAGATGTGATAATTTTCTAGTGATGAAGTGAAGTAGTTAGAACCTGTAATGACGCTTACTTAAATTAACGTTACTGTGATGTAACGGCAAGAACTGGATGAAAGAACGAGAGCTAAAAGAGCCAATGAGGACATCCTTAGAATTTCCTTCTCCACTAAGGAAGAAAATTAAGAGACCCCTAGCATTGTCTACAAAAAAGGCAAGGCAAGGAGAACATGACAATACTTTGCCTCTCCTCTATAAAGACAGGCCAAGGAGGACATTCCTAAAATTCTCCTCTTGACGAAAAACGAAAAGCAAGGAAAGACACATCAAGAGCTCTCTTCTCCAACATAAATGAAACGCAAAGAGGATTCCGTTATAATTCTCCTCTTCATGGAAATATAACGCTAAGGAGATCATGCCTATAAATTGTTCCCACTAAAAAAAGAAAGCTAATGAGAACATCCTATTAATTCATGCACACTGCTACTGAACACAACTCGAACACAAGATGGTACAGCACACCTGCACTCATTACTTGTTACTCCTCAGCAGGTGAAGGCGCAGCTCGAAGAATGGATGCTACGTACAAGACTCACTTCCAAGATTTTACTCATTAAGGAGGTGAAATAATACTCCATTGAACGGGGATAAAAAAAAAAAAGCCTACGACAAAAGCTCCAACTACGGACTTGCTATACAGACTTCCCCTTTATTCCTCGCGGCTACAACCTGTCCTTCACCATCCCACGTCGACAACCGCCTCTCCTCCCCGCCCTCGCCCAAGCAGCTTCACACGTAAGGCGAGGAAATGATCCTGCGGCACTTGTAGATGTACGCCTCTTGCAGCACGTCGTCCTCCACCCTGACGCAGCGAGTGGTGGGCGGGCATTCACACCTGAAGGTATTGCCAACACCATATACTTGTGTAGTCGGTGGACAGATGGAGAGATGGATGAATGGATGGACAGATGCATAGATAGTAGATAGGTTGGTAGGTAAATAAGTAGTTATGAGTTTAGGTAAGAAGACAGACAGACAGAAAGATAGAGAGACAGATAGGAATAGATACATTCAGGAATTGAAATATACGAGTATATATATATATATATATATATATATATATATATATATATATATATATATATATATATATATATATATATATATATATATATACATATATATATATATATATATATATATATATATATATATATATATATATATATATATATATATATATATATATATATATATATATATATATATATAGGTAGATAGATAGATAGATAGCTGGATAGACAGATAGATAGATAGATAGATAGATAGATAGATAGATAGATAGATAGATAGATAATTTTACTGGACAAAGGATCAGAGGATAGACGTATTATGTATATATTGCAATTATAAAATTATGTGGTGATTTTATGTAAAGATTAAATAAATAGAAGAAATATAATAAAGCATTATAAGAGAGAGAGAGAGAGAGAGAGAGAGAGAGAGAGAGAGAGAGAGAGAGAGAGAGAGAGAGAGAGAGAGAAAGCAAACACACACACACTCATACTCTCTCTCTCTCTCTCTCTCTCTCTCTCTCTCTCTCTCTCTCTCTCTCTCTCTCTCTCTCTCTCTCTCTCTCTCTCTCTCTCTCTCTCTCTCACACACACACACACACACACACACACACACACACACACACACACACACACACACACACTGACAAATAAAACAGGAATGCATTGCAGACTCAACACACAAAGGGTCGTATGCAGTTCGCGAAAGAATCCCCACAACTGTCCTCGATCATTAAAGCAATTACAGCTGTCCTAAAGGCAATTCAATGAAACACACCTGCACACACCTGAGTTATTTACTACACAGAAGAAAGTATTAGTAATATTAGTAATAGTAGCAGTGGTAGTAGTAGTAGTAGTAGTAGTAGTAGTAGTAGTAGTAGTAGTAGTAGTAGTAGTAGTAGTAGTAGTAGTTGTTGTTGTTATTGTTGTTGTTGTTGTTGTTGTTGTTGTTGAAGAAGAAAAAGAAGAAGAAAAGAAGAAGAAGAAGAAGAAGAAGAAGAAGAAGAAGAAGAAGAAGAAGAAGAAGAAGAAGAAGAAAGGAGAAGAAGAAGGAAGAAAGAAAGAAAGAAAGAAAGAAAGAAAGAGAAAAGAAAAGAAGAATGATGATAATGATGATGCTGATGAAAAAGGAAAAGTAGTAGTAGTAGTAGTAGTAGTAGTAGTAGTAGTAGTAGTAGTAGTAGTAGTAGCAACAAGAGTAACAGAGGCAGGGCAGCAGTAGTTGTAACAGTAGTAGCAGTAATAGTAACAGCAGCAGTAGCAATATGAGCACGAGTTGAAGCAACAGTAGCAGCAGCAGGAAAAGACTCACTGGTTGCGCAGGTAGTAGATGTGTCGCCTCAAGTCACCGTAGATCTCCCACCCACAGATGCTGCGGCTGTCACAGTACCGCCCCACCACGTTGAACGCCCCTCCCGAGGCCCCGCTGATAGAGCGCTGCGGGGAGACAAAGACAGGTTGTGAAAAGAAGGATTTACTGAGAGATAAGAATTGAAAAAAAAAATAATAATGGTAATAATAATAATGAGGTGGAAAACAGAGTGAAAAAAAAGTAGAAAATTGTGAAAACAAGGATTAGAAAAAAAAAAAAAATAATATATATATATATATATATATATATATATATATATATATATATATATATATATATATATATATATATATATATATATATATATATATATATATATATATATATATATATATATATATATATATATATATATATACACACACACACACACACACATATTTAGTTCATGTGGACAACGAAAAATATGGTAATTGTTTTGTTACCTGCTAATGAAAGAAAAAGCTTCGATAGGTAACTGATACAATGAGCCATCAAAATTATATTTAAAACAAGTGATATTTCAGTAATCTTTCTATATGGGGATGAAAAAAATAAGTATCCTAAATCATTACAAAAACAACGTAATCATGATGTTACCCGTCACCGAAAATTACTTCTATAGCTGACTGATTGAATGAGGTGCCAACCAAATTCATATATTAATTAAACATACAATATTCCATAAATTTTCATCCTTCATCGAGTTATTTATCCAAGAGTCATTATTCATATTAAAGTTCATTATCCTTGTCGACCACAAAGAAGCCCCGGCAGCCTGCACCTCATTACCGTGGATACCAAATACAACAACAAGGCGGGACAATCATTTCCCAACTCAAGCAAAACGAAGACCTGGTGAGCCGCCTGTTTATTTCTGGTGGCCTTCAGATCTATTAAGAAATACCGAATCCTTGCGTCACCAGACACCGGAACGCGCGACCCCCTGGTAATGACAGTTCGAGAGGTTGCTGAGGCACGGGTGGAGGACCTAAGGCGGCGGTGGCTCGAATGTCCAATCCTGGAATGAAGCGTACTGGACACCGATGAATCCCCTTGACCATCTTATCCACAAACACACACACACACTCACACGCACAGAAGTAATAGGGTACGCGACAACGAGCATGATTCGTTCCAATGTAGCGTTCGTTATGGCAAATGTGCGTTACGGCGACTGAAGAATCTATGGGAAAAAAAACATAATGGGTTCCAGGGAACCAGAAAGTAATATAAAAGATTCCACAGTTTTCGAAGAAATACATCAAAATGAGCACATTTGCACCACTACATTACAGATAACACAACAAATATATATAGCAGCATCCTTCTGAGTTTCGCGTCTAGCCCTTAATTCTCACCATCCCGTGTTTCGCGCATTATCACCCCGAATTTCCCATTGCTTTGACAAGTATCGGTCACATTTATCTACTGTCGAGGTCACGCGTATACATACAAAAAAACTCGCCTGCTTCGGAGCCGTCTCTCTCTCTCTCTCTCTCTCTCTCTCTCTCTCTCTCTCTCTCTCTCTCTCTCTCTCTCTCTCTCTCTCTCTCTCTCTCTCTCTCTCTCTCTCTCTCTGTGTGTGTGTGTGTGTGTGAAAGTAAGAACAGTCCTAGGGATTGCTAAAAAGAATGAGACTGACTGAGAATGAAAATGGAACTACGTATACAAGAGTGAGAAAGAGTGAGAGGATGAAGCGAAAGTGACATAAAATGAATGGAGGAGAGAGAGAGAGGAGAGGTATCACTCCTTTGTCCCCTATCTCTAAGAGATAAGGGGGAGGGAGTTGATAGGGAGGGAGGTTTGAGACAAGACGAAAGAAGCGAGAGGAAAGAAAAAAAGGGAGGAAGGGACAGGCAGTGGATAGGTGGGCAGCGCCTCGCACAGCTGGTGAGTTAGTCTTGAGAGTTTTTGTTTGTTATTCCGATTAAATTTATAGCAAAAATTCAGTGTTCGCACGAATGACGAGTTTGTCTTGCCAGTTTTGGTTCGTTTTTCTGCTTAAATATTTAATAAGATTTCAGTGCTCGCACGAGTGACGAGTTCGTTTTGCCAGTTTTGGTTCATTATTAAGTATTAAACTTTCAGTGCATCATTGCAGTTGTACGTTATAACGACCGTGCGTTGTCGCGCACCCTACTCTATTGACCCTCGGAATGAGCAGGTAGTGAAGGTGTTTTTGGTGTGAGAAACATCTACCATTTTAACTCCTTCGTTGCTGGTGATGTTCATCTACTTATTCATCTAAGTAAACTTGAACAAATTCAGTTAGTTAAAAATATTACGACAGGCACTGGGAGGTTTTCTTTGAGCGATTAATTAATGGTGGCTTTTTCAAATCATGCTGCAAATTTGTACTTGAACATTTCGTAAAGTTTAAGGAGAGTCCATCAAAAGATTATGTTGACATGAAAAAAAAAAAAACTACACGAGCTTGACTCAAATAATGTATACTACTACTACTACTACCACTACTACTACTACTACTACTACTACTACTACTACTACTACTACTACTCCCCCCCCCCAAGACCACGCAAAGAACCAGACAAATCATCGCAGAATCCTTTTTCCCACACTCGACAATAAGGATCAGACGACATTCACAAGATTCCAGGTATTATAAAAAACTCCTCCTCGACAGCTAGTCCTATATTGCCTTCTGGTTGGGTGTTACGGTACACATGATTATTGCTTTAGGACGCAATGAGGCCACAAGACCAAGGCACTGTAATGCGATCTGCCGCCATGTAAGGGGAGATATGAAACTCCTGCCACCTTTTGAAGGGAACCTACGCATTTGTGACAGAAGACGAATATGAAAGACCTCCATCAGTCTTCCCTTTGATGGCAAATGGAGGGAGAGGAGGGGAAGGAGGGATGGATGGAGGGAGCGTAGGGAGATAGTGGAGGAAATGTTGTTGTCCTCCTTTCTCCTAGTAAATTACCCGTGTAGGTGTCCCATGCAGGTGTGTACGACAGGTGGCAGGCTGAACTAATTACAGGTGCTTACTACTTCAAACGGTGAGGACTGTTTTAACTTAGTAGTGGAAATTAGGTTCTCTCTCTCTCTCTCTCTCTCTCTCTCTCTCTCTCTCTCTCTCTCTCTCTCTCTCTCTCTCTCTCTCTCTCTCTCTCTCTCTCTCTCTCTCTCTCTCTCTCTCTCTCTCTCTCTCTCTCTCTCTCTCTCTCTCTCTCTCTATGCGAATATTAAATTGATCAAATCTCTCTCTCTCTCTCTCTCTCTCTCTCTCTCTCTCTCTCTCTCTCTCTCTCTCTCTCTCTCTCTCTCTCTCTCTCTCTCTCTCACTCTCTATATGCGAATATTAAATTGATCAAACTCTCTCTCTCTCTCTCTCTCTCTCTCTCTCTCTCTCTCTCTCTCTCTCTCTCTCTCTCTCTCTCTCTCTCTCTATGCGAATATTAAATTGATCAAAAATCTCTCTCTCTCTCTCTCTCTCTCTCTCTCTCTCTCTCTCTCTCTCTCTCTCTCTCTCTCTCTCTCTCTCTCTCTCTCTCTCTCTCTCTCTCTCTCTATGCGAATATTAAATTGATCAAAAATCTCTCTCTCTCTCTCTCTCTCTCTCTCTCTCTCTCTCTCTCTCTCTCTCTCTCTCTCTCTCTCTCTCTCTCTCTCTCTCTCTCTCTCTCTCTCTCTCTCTCTCTCTCTCTCGCTCGCTTGTCTCTCTATGAGAGTAATAAATTGATCAAAAATCTCTCTCTCTCTCTCTCTCTCTCTCTCTCTCTCTCTCTCTCTCTCTCTCTCTCTCTCTCTCTCGCTCGCTCGCTTGTCTCTCTATGAGAGTAATAAATTGATCAAAATCTCTCTCTCTCTCTCTCTCTCTCTCTCTCTCTCTCTCTCTCTCTCTCTCTCTCTCTCTCTCTCTCTCTCTCTCGCTCGCTCGCTTGTCTCTCTATGAGAGTAATAAATTGATCAAAAATCTCTCTCTCTCTCTCTCTCTCTCTCTCTCTCTCTCTCTCTCTCTCTCTCTCTCTCTCTCTCTCTCTCTCTCTCGCTCGCTCGCTTGTCTCTCTATGAGAGTAATAA
>NC_087154.1:8665000-8700000 GCF_035594125.1 Scylla paramamosain
TCTCGGCTGAGCCAGCTATTCCATCCCTGTCAATATACATTCCTGCATCTCCCTGCGCCACAATGAGTAATGCTGCTAGCATTGCACACCATCACCACACCGGTAGTGGAAATGCTCACCTCTCCATCACCACAGTGCACTTAATATCATACTATATTATAAATCGCTTCCACTTGTCACTGTAACCCCTACCCCACTCTGTAATCACCAAAAACCTCATATCAATATGTGTATTTTCAGCATCAAAGTTCCAACTTAAATAAACCCTTTATGTATAATAATAATAATAATAATTAATAATAATAATATAATAATAATAATAATAATAATTAATATTATTATTATTATTATTATTATTATTATTATTATTAATTATTATATTACAAACTCTCACAGGATCACAGGCTCGGCGGGCAGTTGATCTTAGAGAGAGAGAGAGAGAGAGAGAGAGAGAGAGAGAGAGAGAGGAGAGAGAGAGAGAGAGAGAGAGAGAGAGAGAGAGAGAGAGAGGAGTAGAGAGATGAGAGAGAGAGAGAGAGAGAGAGAGAGAGAGAGAGAGAGAGAGAGAGAGAGAGAGAAAGTAATAGACAAAAGACACATGTAACATTAAATAAGAAATATAATATAGGTAATACACAATTTCACAGCAATGCGAGTGTAAAGTCTATTGATGGAGAAGCAAAATAAAATGAAGCAAAATAAAAAGAAGCAGAATCAAATCCAAACTCTCGTTGCTGTTAGATCAACACCTCCACAGAAGCACTGGAAGCCTCCCTTGCTGTGGGTCATAAATTTTTTTTTTCTTTCTTTTGCAAACAGATTAAGAAGTCACAGCAGCAGTGGATCAATTCTGCCATACTGTTCCTCAGATATTGATGATAATGAAAAAAAGGGGAAAATACAGGGCAGACTTCATTAATAAGCTTGTAACAATGACAGGAAGTGGTAAGTTGAAAGAGAATGTAAGTTATAATATAAATAATTTCAGAAATAATGCAGGAGCATCTCACACAGTACAGGGGCACATCATGTGTGCAACAGATGTGCTGACACACAAATAATGTTGTGTTAATGATGTCATGTTATAAAAGTCACTTGGGTGTGACATGTAATGTTTTTGACACAAGTTTTTATATACAATTCTTAGGGAAATTTACAATAATGTATAAAAAATATATTCATATGCTGTGATTTCTAATGAAATATTTATATGTAAAAATACACAGTAAAAGTTACTATTATAATATCTATAATATTTATAGTCATTAAACAATACATATGACAAAAAAATAGATCTAGTAAAAATTTACTCTGAAGAAAACACACAAAAATGTGACAAGAAAAGTGCCAACAGGAGAGGAAATTCACTTGGAAGGAATAAGGACTGCAGGGGAAACACCTGTGGTGAGGGCCGGTGCTAATACTCATAGGGAGCAAGAAAGGACTGTTTGGACAGGGAGAAGTAAAAGGTCCTTGCCGTGGCCACAACACTTAGAGGGATAGATACATAAACAGAAAAAACAGAAAAGCCTAGATGGTCTTTGCATAATAACAAAAAATAAACATCATACAATGCAAGCTTCCAGCCTTATTACTACTTTATAATAATACAGTATATTGTTTACACTTTATAAGACTTATAAATGAAAATATACTACCTATTTGTTTGTATACTAGTTAAGAACTGAAGGACACTGGAAATTCAAACCTTAATGACTGATAAGTCTTTCTTTACCTCCTCTGTGCTCCTCAGTTTCAGTAACAACTCTATCACAGAATCACTTCCTTGATTAGCATACTTCAGATAAGAGTAATTACAAAAAGCACTTTCATACTTAAAAGCTTATTAACCCTAATACCAAAGGCACAATATTTGCAGCTTTAACATACAAAACCAGACAATCTTACAAAAAGACACAGGCTAATGCAAAGTGATGGATGAAAGGTTAGAAAGAGAATGAATACAGAGAGTGAAAAGAGGCTCAGGATCAAAAGATTCAGAGACAAAGGGGTGAGAGAGGACAACAAACAGTGACTGAAATAATGAATGATGGACATGAGAATATAAATGATGATGCAAATGCTAAGAACATTTTTTCAGACCTTCAAAAAGTTATTGAGTGCAAAGGTGAAGATAAAAGCAGAAAAGAAGTAAGGGTATATACAACAGACAAGGTAACAGTGACAGGAAAGAGGTGTGTGCAACAAAGAAAGAAATGTACTATAGAGAATAAATGTAGGGGGAAAAGGAAATTTGCAGTGTAAATGAGTGTGAAACAAGTGATACAAGAAAATAAAAAAAATAATCAATGAAAATTTTTGAACACAACTGAACAAGACATATAGAAGATAGAAGGCTATAATGGAGGGAAGCTAAGGAAAAGCTAAGAAAAGATTTATGAATTCAAACAATGAAGGAAACAAGGTGAAAGATGAGGACAGGAGGATGTCATGAGAGGAGAAAAAAAAAGGATGTGACAAGATGGCTGGGCTATTTTGAAAATCTGATGACTATAAAAGAATGAAGGTGAAGCATTGGTGACATATATGGAAATGAAAGGTGGTGCTCAGAGATTATGTACATGAACAAGAGAAAATACAAAAGGTGACATCTATGCATGTTTTTATGTATCTACCTATCTATGTCTGACACATGGCTCCTTTTAGTGGGTGGCCATAGCAGAGGAACCTCCATTGTTCCCTATCCTGCCATTCTACTCTTTCAAGTTCAAGCACTTGAACTCTACTAACACCTCTTGCACACATATATTCCCTTACCCTATCCTTCCATCTTCCAAGTGGCCTTACTCTTCTATTAGCACCAACTTTGCTTACATACACTTTCTTTACAAACTTTTCCCTTATCCTCTTCTCAATACAGCCACACCATCACAATGTGTTTCTTTCAATCTATTCCACCACTCTGCAATTTATACCACTTGCATGGGCACTCATACCACACCTCTCATACTCACTTTTACTGCTCTCACACTCACATCTTGTTACTCCACATGGACCTCCCAGATAACTCACTGCCACAGCACACACTCTTCGTTATTGTACTCTATTCCACCTATAGGTCTCTCATCCATACATTAGTGTTGGCAGGAGAACACTACTCTTTAAACTTCTCTTTACATTTATAAACATGTTTTTCCCTTTCATGAATCTTGCAAGTGATTGTATGATGCACAAGCTTTTCACAACCAGATCTCTCATCTCTCCACCCATCTCATCTTATCTATCGAGTACTGTACCCTGATGACAAGAACAACTGGATATCTGAAGAACAGAAAGGCACCAACTCTGGATGAAATTATAGATAAAATGTTTAAGTATAAGGGAGGTGTGACTGAACAGGTGCACAGAATGTGGGATAGGATGGGAGACAGAGAGGGCACCAGGAAACTGAACAAAAACCATCAACTGTCTCAATCTAAAAGGAAAATGGTAGTATAAACAAACATTGGAAATTATACAGACTGAAGATTCTTGAGAAAAGTTGGAAAGACAAAGGATCCAAGATACTAAATGAATGAACTGATAAGTGCCTTTGATGTGTGAGGAAAAGATGGTAAGGGTGATGGAAATCTGTGTAACAGGTAAAAGCATCAGATAAATATGAATATAGATAGCCTATGTATACCTATATACCTGGACAACATCCCCTTTAAAGGAGACAAGTGAGAGAACATATATATAGTACTCACATTCACAAGCATTCCCCACACCTTAGCTTCTAGATCCCTGGGGAAGAAAGGACCAGTCCTCACCAACCTCACTGTATTAAAATAATAAGTGCAGTAAATATCTCTGTGCCAAAGTCTGACAACTGAGTTGGTTTATTGCTGCTGTACCAATCCCCACTCCCTGCATTTAACCTGATCAGCTAATCAGATCAAATATGAGGAGAACCTCTCACTGAGAGCCTAAAGGTTGCACAATATCTGTATTTGATAAATATGACATGGTTTCTACTATCAAACAAATTCCTTAAAACTGGTGAGAATAAATTACATTTATAATTACAATACAACACTTCAGTTTCTTAAATCTCCACATTACACTGCAAATATCATAAAATCACCTCGAGTAAAAGAATTTTAAAATGTGTATCTATTAAAGCGTACCAAAATTTTAAACTACTTCAATTATGTTCTACCATTTCTCGTCCAATCAGCGGATCAGATCAGGTTTGGAAAAGTTGAGTCTTTTATGTTCTGGCAGAACCAGGCTAGCACTGCTTGCTGTCAGACCTGATGTGGGGAGATCTGGACATGGTGTGTAACACACCCAGACAAAACTGTGGCTAGTGAGGATCACTTCTCTCTCCTAGAGGCCTAGATGTGAATTGAGAGAATGCATGTAAAAGTGAAGTCATAATTGTCTAAATTATCCTGCTTTATAAGGAAAATTGGTCTGGTGCATAGGTATAAACAGATGTCAAATTTTAGCTGATAAAATTTCTAGCTTTAAAATTATGAAGCAGCTATAAGATGAGAGGGTCACAAAATTACTGATCTATCATCTATTTTTCTCCAATACACAGTGAAGGAAATGTTTATTGATGTTCCTCCCTTCCCATGTAACTGGTTTAAATTAACTAAAGCAACTGAACTTTTCAGTTGGCATTGATACATCCCACAGGTTCTTGAGAAACACAAATATGCATACAAATTCTAACAGGATGAGTTTCATACAGCAGTCATGTTGGATTCACTTGGCCATCTTTGTTGTTCTTTTAAGAAGACTTCATCACCCCAAAAATGGACCCATAACATAATTTGATTATATTTTTCCTTCCAATGAAGCACTCCGCAAGTTTGTGGATGTCTTGAAAATGGTGAAAAGCTGGTAATCACTAGACACAAGAGTACATGTTCTGTCCAGTAGGGCCAACCAAGGCTGGAAACAACTATGCTTCAGGATTAAGAACACTTCGTCATGGTGGACAGGTACACTTACAAAACATTCTAAAAACTAGATGAATGGCAGTCTAAACACCTACTTCATTCCTTGACCAGACTCCTTTGTTGAGAGCGGACTATGACTTTTTAGGTAACTTAAAAGTGAGGAAGGCAGAGGAGAGAACGACTATGAGAGACACGTCCAAGGAGCTCCACACAGCCTTGCAATAACACCTGGACACACTGCCACTTGCTATCCTCGGCTGGTGCTGAAAAAAATTAAAGAACTCAAATTCTCATGGTGTTGTGTTTGAAGAGGGAAAGGGATGACTGTAGCAAGGGATGTTGACAAAGACTAAAGTAAAATGTGAGAGGGGAAAAGTATTTAGTATAAAGCTTTGAAAATTAAGGATTACAAACAAGTAAACTTAACTCAATATGTAATATTCTAAGTCGGGATATTTTAAAAGATATAAATTTAAACAAATACTACTAGAAATAAAATAACATGACCCAAAAACTGAAAGCAAATCATGTCAATATTTTATGCAGTTAGTAAAATATAACATAAAGGAATACATAGTACCACATACAAAAATACTGCTAAACATTGATACTTAGTGACTACGATGATTTAATAAATGTGTGCGACTCATGCTAACTAAAGGTGTTCAATACTACCTATGGTGCTTGACAAGGTCCCTGATATTTACACAGGTGAAAATAACAAAAAGTTAAGCATTCAACTTTATTTTAACAAAGGTTATTATTGCATCAGTCTAAATCTTATACACAGTGTGGACATCGTAGCTTTCATTCCTGATTGTGGTGCAACAATATTGTGGAGTTTGTATCTACATACTTTGAGCAGTTCAATGCTGTGATGTGTCCTCACACATACACATTCCAGCCTTGAGATGATGTGAGGGCAGGCACACAGGCAGCAGCTGGGTGGTGTAGTTAAGAGATCCCAACAGCCACACAAGCATGATTAGTAACCCTGATGATCACAGTGGTGGGTCATGAGGAGAGGAAACACACTGTACACCTGCAGCCCACAGACAGGCAGTCACCAACACAAGGTCATGCATTAATGAGTTCAGTGTATGTGAAGTATATGTTTCAAGGGTTGCATTGGATCCTAACATAACCATCAAATAATGCTGTGGAGTAATATGGTAAACTGAGCATGCAATTCATACAGATCATTAGTGTTGAAGTCCTATTTCCTGCAAGATTCTGGATTGTGTTTACAAGTTTTCAATGTCATGTATAGTGAAGTCTGATGAGGAGAATCTTCATGAGTCATGAATGCACCAATATGAAATCAGCATTTGCTTCTGCCACAAACAGCTGTGCCTTCTGTGCAATTCACAGTTACTGATGTTCTAGATTTATAAAACAAAGAAATATAAAGCCAATGAACATGTACATGTCTGAAATTCTGATCCACACATACCTAAGTTTCGTATCAGCATTCTATAAATGAATAAAATCAACATAAAACAGACAGGAATTCAAATCCTATATAAATCATTAAGTAATAATTACATGAAAGTAACACTAGAGTGATCAAAGTACTTGAGTAGAACAATGGGAGAATAAACCAAGACACCAATGTGAAGAAAGTCAACTTGAAAATCACGGTTAATTCCTTCCTGTTTGAGTACCAATCAATCTGTCTATGTATATCATCATGTATCTATCTATCTAAATATGTAAGAGTGGCACAATTTCAGCTATGTCTTTATGGATCCCTATATTCAATGGCTTCTGGACAGGAAAGTTCTCTCAAAGGCAGCATGAAAACCTGCAAAGGTGTCAGTAAAAAAAATCCTGCCTGCATCACCTCAGGTGGGGACAACCACCTAAGCATCCAAAGAACTGGTGCAGTAAATCTGCCCACCATCACTATAAGCCAAGAATGCAAAAAAAAAAAAATAAATAAATAAATAAATAAAATAAAAAAATAATGTTGATGCTATTTCATGGTCCAGAATTTTGGTAATCAAATAAACTGCTTTTTTCCTCACAACCTGTAGGATCCATGGGAAGAGTCAGCAACCTTCTATGTATCAGAGCAGCAAGGAGGTTTTAGCAGAAATTTATACAAGGTGTCTTCAGTGACTTTTCAACCTTAAAGAACTGAGAATTGACAATACACTATCCACCAAAAAGGTATGAATGATACTAACTGCTTGCTTTCTAGCTAAAAATCTTTACTGTTGCACGACACAAACCTCAGCCTGACAGTTGACAGCTACTGGAGATACAAATAAACCAGCTAGCAGTGTGTGTGTGTGTGTGTGTGTGTGTAAGTGGGTGTGTAATAATAATAATAATGATAATAATAATAATAATAATAATAATAATAATAATAATAATAATAATAATAATAATAATAACAATAATAATAATAATAATAATAATAATAATAATAATAATAATAAACGGTTTATTATTTAGGCAGTTAACAAACTGAAAATGTGTGTGTGTGTGTGTGTACTTCCTTCAAAACCTTTCATTTCTTTGATATAGAAGAAACTAGTGATGCACATAAACCTTAAGTTAAGAAAAATAGTAAAACAGCCGATGAATATACAAAAAATAAACTCCAATAAACAAATATATCTGCAATTAATACAACAGAGAACTGGGAACACTTAGACAAACAAAATAAAAATTACCCCAAAACCTAAGTCTATTGTTGGTAACAAACACTCAAACAACAAAGAGGAGTGAAGACTGAATGCAGCCAGCAAATTAGGCAACTTCTGAATGCAAATGTTAGTGTTAATTTAATTTCGTGGTTAGGAAAGCTAATGCCTCGAGGTTATCAAGAAAAAAGCAGTGAAGAATTTTAAGTACAGTAAAATTCTTGATGTGTAAATCTTAAAGGTATTAAGATCTTTCAATGGGGCTGAAATGAAGCACAATACTGTTACAACTGGTAACTTATGAACGGAAGTAAGCCGATAACATCAAATGCACCACCATAAAGATTCCTCCTGTTCCTCAGGCAGATCCCACAGTGGTAGATGAAATCTTGCCAACACGTACCCAGTAAATGTTGGTAATATATCAATGGTATAAATGATTTGCATTGTTCTGTGAACTTCCTCTCTTATAGAACTGAACTAATTATCTTATTGAATTCAAGGTTTTACTGTACACACACACACACACACAGATATATATATATATATATATATATATATATATATATATATATATATATATTATATATATATATATATATATATATATATATATATATATATATATATATATATAATATATATATATGATAGAAAATGGGAAGAACTTTTGTTAATATCATGAATAAGAAAGATGGGGAGTTGTGCTGTACATGTGTGTGAGAATCATATGTCCATCCAGTCTGTGGCTTGGCACACAAAAAAAAAGATATATGTGAGCAAACTGAGGAGTTATGTTATGTTATAATCAATCAACTATTTATTTGTAACTTTATATATATATATACTATATATATATATATATATATATATATATATATATATATATATATATATATATATATATATATATATATATATATATATAAAACTTTTGTGTGCCGACTTTCCAACTGCAACCTTTTACATATTCAATGTGTGACTATACACATCCTTCACACATACACCATTCACACTGTTTCAGGTCTTCCCTGGTACTAATGTGGTGTTATGCTTACGCCTGATTCTTCTTCATGGTGCGCAACAGCAAGGAGTTCCACAGGTAGTTGCCCAGCATGAACATCCACGAGTTGACAAAGTTCTCCACCAAGTAAGTCTGCAAATAAAGAATGTATGTCAGTGATGGTTCTCTGCACCCTATTAAGAAAATACACCCAGCATTACCTGTCAACTCCTATTTTTTTGTTCAACTCATCTGGCTGTATCTGAGAGAGAGAGAGAGAGAGAGAGAGAGAGAGAGAGAGAGAGAGAGAGAGAGAGAGAGAGAGAGAGAGAGAGAGAGAGAGAGAGAGAGAGAGAGAGAGAGAGAGAGAGAGAGAGAGAGAGAGAGAGAGAGAGAGAGAGAGAGAGAGAGAGAGAGAGAGAGACCCTACTTCATTCTATGAAGTCCCGATAATATTTTCAAGGCTGATAATGTAGATAACAGAATATGCAAGGTGGTTTCAGTGAATGAGGGACATAATTTCAAGATAAATACTACTGACTGCTCCAAGAATTTTTCCTACAATATACAAGAACCAAACATAAAAGGCACTCTTAGTTTGAAAGTTGGCACACAAGAAAACACTACATTATCTAGAGCCTTGAGAAACCTTCATTCATCTTCAAGTCCTTCTCAAGCCACTCCAGCACTCACCTGAATGCAGTGAGCCCAGTAACCTGCAGTGCGACCAGCATAGCCAAGGGTGTGTATGGCACTGGCAGCGTATGTTGCAGCAGTGGGAATAAACAAGCCTGAAAGAGGGGCAGATGATGAGATTCAGGATGCTGGTAAAACTGATAACTTAAAAAAAGTATGAGAGGTATTAAAAGATGCCTTCCATCTGATGTCATCTGCATTCAAAGCTTTACTGCTCACCATCTCCATGGCCCACTTCATTACTGTGAATAATGATCATGTAAGAAGTTGCCATACCATGTGAACATTCTCATGCTTTATCCATTCCTGCATTAATTTTGGACATCACATTATTAAGCAGGAACAGATTACCATTAAAAATATTAAAAAAATATTTCATAACTAATGAAAATAAAATTCCAGTATACTATTTATAACTGAGAGGAACATGGGAATATAAAAAAAAAGATCTGTGAAAAGATGAAGATGGTGACTCTTCCCTCATGGCCACTATCTTGGATGAACTTCAGAGGGAAAAGAAGATTCAGATACAAGTAAAAACTTGCCAACACTCATAATAAATTCTTATAAAAATGAACACCAGTTTCTCTACAGATGAACTGACACTCTTGACACTTTCTGCCAAAGACTCACCAGGCTTATGGACGAGCTCAGAGAACTTGGTCATATTGGTGGAGACATAGGAGGGGGTGAGGGTCTGCACAGTGATGCCAGAGCCACGGTACTCCCACTCCATGGCTTGGGAGAAGTAGTCAACAAATGCCTGTGGGTAACTCAGTTTAGCTTCCAGGAAAATATCCTATTAAGGCTTGAAACACAAAGAAGACTTGAAAGGGAAATACGTTTAATAAAGAATTCAACATTCAAATCTGGAAATCTGATTATGCAAAGCTGTTGACATGTGAATGACAACACTTCATTTTAATAGTAATACCAAATTGCCAACAGCTGCATAATAAGTGATATAGAAGATGTTACATGTGCTATATACTATTTTCATTTATTAGTTCTAGAAACCCTGTGGTAAAACATTTCAGAAAGGGCAAGTAAATGTTATCATCCTGATATGGCTGAAGACAAGATCAAGACACAAGTTGGCAGTCACCTTGGTAGCAGAATAGATGCCCATGAGAGGGATCGGGTGGAAGCCGGCGATGGAGGCCAAGTTGATTACGGCACCTCGGCCACGACTCAGCATGCCCGGCAGCACTAACTTGGACATGGCTGGCACTGAGGCCACATTGACATTGACATGGCTCCAGATATCCTTCTCAGAGGCCAGCTCAAACTCCATGGGGTGTGACAGCATCACCCCAACATTGTTCACTGCAGAAGTGATTTTGACATCTCTTTATTATAATATTATTGATAAGCTAATAAATCACATATACTTCTAATCATTCTTGTTTATTAATACAGCTAAAACATTTCATACATGTCATAGCTATTTAGATTCAATATGTATCTACCCAGTTCTCCCTGTAATTAACTACAGCAATTATTACTTTCACAGTGTGTGTGTGTGTGTGTGTGTGTGTGTGTGTGTGTGTGTGTATTCTACACCACACCACAGAAAGCAGGAGAGAGAGAGAGAGAGAGAGAGAGAGAGAGAGAGAGAGAGAGAGAGAGAGAGAGAGAGAGAGAGAGAGAGAGAGAGAGAGAGAGAGAGAGAGAGAGAGAGAGAGAGAGAGAGAGAGAGAGAGAGAGAGAGAGAGAGAGAGAGAGAGAGAGAGAGAGAGAGAGAGAGAGAGAGAGAGAGAGAGAGAGAGAGAGAGAGAGAGAGAGAGTTGGAAGACAGCAATGTAACACAACTCACCAAGGACTCCTATGTCTTTGTCCTGCAAGTGCTTGGCAATGTCTTCATAAATGGGGCGTCCATTCATGAAATCTGCCTGCACCACCTCTGTCTCCACACCAAACTCCTGAACTGGAAAAAAACACAAGCTTGAAACAGAATAATACACAACCCACATGGACCAGCATCTTCCTCCAGTATACTCCATCAAGCCAAGTCTGACAGTAATTTCACCATCTGAGGTCACACAAATAGGGTAACACCGTCACAGGGCAATGCTAGCACCTGGTAATTGGTTGACATATTCTGGTCTCTTTTGAAACGTGAGGTAGAGTAACTTTATTGCATTCTTACCAAAACTATTTAGTTAAGACATACTAAATCATGCATGTACAATACTTTAGCCAACCATTGTTCAGTAATGGTGTTACCATGTTCATGTCTCTTCAGGTGGCATGATGGAATATAGTGAATCATGTAACTAATAACTGGAGAAGAGCAGGAAACTTCCACATATCATGAAAAGACTGAAAATGCTGACAATAATGACTTGAAATCTAATTTATAATTTTTCACATCAATGTGAGCTGATATACTTCACACGTCAGTGACATTATATGAGCAAATGATGTAGTGGCACTTGTTAACCTAAGCAGTTTCCAAATCATAACACAGTAAATGAGACTGTTAATAGCATCTAGGTAGGTAGATTTCAAGACAACTGATATTAAGAAGGAAGTGAGAGCAGTAAAGGTTTGGAAGTCAACATGACAACCACAAGTGTATCTGTGCTTCTGAATTAGAGATTGAAAAACAAAGTACGAGCTGAAGCTTATTAAGTATTAGGATCAAAATTATGTGAGGTATTTAGTTGAAAAATAAGTATAAATCTGTGGATCTTTTCAAGCTATTGTAACTGCAAGTGAAGTAAATGGAAGAATAATTTTAATATCTAAAACATTTTGAAATGGCTCACAGCCTAACTTCTTTCATATCCTCATGTCAAGAGAAATGTGTCAAGCTACCAACCTACTTAGCCATACAGCAGAAGACTGAGTGCCACAGTAAAAGTACTACGACTGAGAAAATTTGCATAAGTCCTGCAATCTTTTATACCAAATATATATTCACTACATTTAGAATTACCTTCACATCACATATTCATTCAACATATGACTGAGAGTTCACTTTCACCATCACCAGCAGCAAGGTTCACATTAGTTGGCGGTAATACAAGTCTCAAAAAGAAGATTCAAATGTCTATAACTTAAAAGCTGATGGCAACATAACCTACTGCTGAGAGAGAGAGAGAGAGAGAGAGAGAGAGAGAGAGAGAGAGAGAGAGAGAGAGAGAGAGAGAGAGAGAGAGAGAGAGAGAGAGAGAGAGAGAGAGAGAGAGAGAGAGAGAGAGAGAGAGAGAGAGAGAGAGAGAGAGAGAGAGAGAGAGAGAGAGAGAGAGAGAGAGAGAGAGAGAGAGAGAGAGAGAGAGAGAGAGAGAGAGAGAGAGAGAGAGAGAGAGAGAGAGAGAGAGAGAGAGAGAGAGAGAGAGAGAGAGAGAGAGCTCCAACTTAGGCAGAATTTACTGTATGTATTTGCATGACGCCAACAGTAGGTAAATGTGACAATACTTGTCAAAGCAGCACGAAACTCAGGATGGTAAAAATTTAGGACTTATTATGGTAAAAATTTAGGCGTGAAACTCAGAAGGGTTCTGCATATATTTGTGTTATCTCAAATGTACTAGAGCAAATGTGCTCATTTTGATGTTTTTTTTTTATTCTGTAATCTTTATGTACTTTTCTGGTTCTTTGGAACGAACTAATTTTTTCACGTAGGTTCTTCAGTTGCCATAATAAACGAATAATGTTGCGCTGTTGCATACCCTACTGTACCTGAAATACATGAATGAAATAAAAACTCCCATTCAATGATATAACCAAGCACAGAAGTTTTGTCTCTCAACAAGGTCTCTGCTGGATATCAACAAAATTTCCAGCAATGACAATGCAATTTAAAATCAAGGCAACACGTAAAAATCAAGAAAATTATTCATCATATTAAGAATTACTCCAAGTTTTGACACAGGATAGCATAAAGAGCACAGAACATTCCAGGATAAGATTTCTTTCAAGTTGTGTGGATGGGAATGAATGCATGATCACTGGAATTAGTGAAGAATATTCATATGCTGTGTTGTGACAGATGTCACTGTCTTTTGGATGTTAAATTTCTTTCCATGAAATTAATATAGTGCCTCAAAAATGCAATCTAAAAATAAAAATACAGAAAACTGATTTCTAAGGATCATGAACATACATGGTTAACAATGGGGGGAGAGAGAGAGAGAGAGAGAGAGAGAGAGAGAGAGAGAGAGAGAGAGAGAGAGAGAGAGAGAGAGAGAGAGAGAGAGAGAGAGAGAGAGAGAGAGAGAGAGAGAGAGAGAGAGAGAGAGAGAGAGAGAGAGAGAGAGAGAGAGAGAGAGAGAGAGAGAGAGAGAGAAAGGAATGATTAAGAGAGGAAGGTGAATGAGTGTGAGGAAGCATGAAATAGAAGTGAGCCAGTTGATATATAACACACTGGCAGAATGGAGTATGTACCTACTTTGCACAACACAGGAGGTGACACAGCTGAGTAACTTTATGACATCCTTGTGACAAGGACAAAGGAGATCACAAGCGTCATGAGGGAGATTACAGTAAGTCTGGGGTTTTGAAGATACATATACTACTTTTAATTGACCACAGACATATTTTTAAGAGGCTTGAAATATCAGTCAAGTTTAATGTAAAAAAAATAAATAAATAAATAAATAAAAAATAAGCAAAAATAAATAAACAAATAAATATAAATAAATAAATAAGATTGGTTTAGACATGAAGAAAGCATGAAGGAGAATTTGTGAAGACTGCACATGAAAAAAAAAAAAAAAAAAAATATATATATATATATATATATATATATATATATATATATATATATATATATATATATATATATATATACATATATATATATATATATACATATACATATATATATATATATATATATATATATATATATATATATATATATATATATATATATATATATATATATATATATATATATATATATATATATATATATATATATATATATATATATATATATATATATATATATATATATATATATATATATAGGGTAAAATGTGAAGTTATCAGTAAATGGAGAGAGCGGGCAAGTATCAGGGGAAGAGGGATGACCATGCAATGAAGGGATGCCCAAACATGAATTTTAGTTGTGGTTATTCCTTTGAGGGAAGTCCTTGAAAGATGACATGATATATACATATATATATATATATATATATATATATATATATATATATATATATATATATATATATATATAAAATAAGGATATACTGTATAGAGTTGCAATAATGATGAAATACTGTCAATCACCAAATAAATCATAAGAATAAAAAATCACCTTGTATATACAAACCTGTGCTATATAATATATAATGATCAACACATGAAATGGAAATCAATTTAATTCTGAAATATTTAGCAAAACATTTTCAATGTATCTGAACAATTGAACAAATTGTCAAATTCTTTTACCAATTTCTGTGGAGACCTTCTGCAATTTGTCCATGGAACGTGATATGAGGACCAGGTTCATGCCTCTCTTGGCCAGCTCCTTGGCGTACTCCTTCCCAATGCCATCAGTGCTGCCCGTCACCACTGTGGGAGGTAGAAAGCTCCACGCTAGGACATTACAATGACAGGCTATAATGCTACCAATATGAATAAAATTTTTTTTTTTTTCTAAAACTAAATTATTTTATGCAAAACTCAACTCAGACTGATTCTTAGCCTCTAGATTAACCTCAAAATGAATATTTCCCTATTCATCACAATAAGGACTCAAACTCACTATTGTGGTTGTGCAAGACAATAGTATGACCTGCAATATGAAGTACACAGTGCAAATCAGCACAACTAAATGATTACAGGAGCAAGCTTACCAATCAAAATGAAGGACACAGACTATGACTACTAAAAACATCAGTTTGAAATTTAGTCTACATCTAAGTGTACTAGACAGACTGCAAATAAATGAAGATAATGAGATAGATATGTATTTCACTAAACTCAACATGATCCATTAGTTTCTATGATAACATTACATACAGAACTAAAATTTGCTTCAATATGACAGAAAATTTCATTAAAACGACAAATGTAGAAAAAAATTCCAAGTTTATCAATTACAAAATGAAATAGCTATCCTGCCAATACACAAGGGCATGACACTCAAGGTTGATTAATTTCTAATTTCCACTTCAGCCACGACAATCACTGTGGCTCAATAGATGCAGAGCACTAGTGTATCCTACATCAGGTTTGATCCTTGGGTGTCATAGATTCATAATAAACACCCTCACACTGTATCTGGGACAAGGATGACACTTTCAACATCAACTGATGCAAATGCTTAAATATTACTGTGCCTTTTTAATTATATTAAAAAAAAAAAAAAAAAAGGATGACACTTTCAACATCAACTGATGCAAATGCTTAAATATTACTGTGCCTTTTTAATTATATAAAAAAAAAAAAAGGAAAAAAGAAAAAAAAATGACAGTAAAACTGTAATTGTCTCAGAAGTGTTTGAGAAAATAAGTGACTTGGTACTTTTTACCAGTAAGAGAATCTGTGGTAAAAAAAATATACCTTCCTCTATTTCAATAAGCAAAGAAATAATGTTAAGACTAAAAACTGTCAGAAACTACTCATTTTGCCCAATTCTATCTCCTTCCTAATAATAACTCTGATGACCTGGCAAGAGTAACTTGGGGATATCCACAGGGGCAACCCACCTCAGCTGTTATTGCTAAAACTTCATGAAATTTGGTTTAGAGCATCTCTTCACAGAAAGGTATGTCAGCTGAGGCCAACGCATGGTAGTTTTTTTGGACAGATCAAACGGATCAAAGAGAAAACTGGTTTTTCTAAGTGGCCAATATTGTTAACTTTCAAAATATGCTCCAATACTGATGGAAAGCACCAATATACCAGGGAATCTTTAGTTTTCCCCTGACACTTAGTGCTATTTGCTAGAGATAAGGAAGACAAGACTGGATGGGAAGGGGGTGGGGTTGGAACCCGTGGTTTCTAATAAAGCAGCATACAAGTGCTTATCACGAACATCTACACTTTCACTTTCTCTGGCATCCTGTCAGTCTAGCGACTCTCGTCGCTAAGTTGTCCAGTTAATGCAACAATATTAAGTTGAAAGTTTACTAAACATCCCTCAAAGTGCCGTTCCTGGAATGCCCCCCGGCCCCTACCTGCTCCAGTGCTCCTGGCAGCTTGCCCTTACCCTGTCCTGCCCCCGGGGTTCCCCTGCACCCAGTTGGAGGCCACGAGACCACAAAGCAACCGAGAAAGGGCAGTAGTGACACCACAGTGCTTTAATGACGCAAAAGTATTCAACAGGAAGGAAAGCGGTCTGAATCAGAGCAAAAAATCGTCATGGCAACTGAAAGTCGTAATGCTGCGCAGTTCACCCTGGCAGCAGGCCCCGGTGGCAGGTGGCCACACTGCGGGGCGAGGGTGGGCACAGTGATATGGCAGTGCCCACGGCGAGGGGTTGCTCGCCTGTCATGAAGCTGACTTTCCTTTTTCATCCCAGAGACTACAACTCACCTGCCCACTTGCCGTACGTCTCCACCAGCTGCTTCTGCCACAGCCTGGACCAGAAGTATGCCCGTACGCCAGTGCCCACGGCCCACAGTATTTGGGCCACGAACTTAATCACAGTGAGGAGTCCCACGACAGTTATAACATATTCAAAATCCCCGAGGCCCGGCAAGAGCGCGTCACAACCCATCCTCCTCTGGTGCTGTCCAGCAGACAACTGACACCAGTGTGGCAGTGTTGCCAGATGGTCCCGGTAAAATTTCTGGAGGTTTATTGCCAAAATTTCTGCATATTTATTTCTGGAGATTAAAAAAAAAATTCTGACAATTGAGATTTTCATTGTAAGTATATATTACAAGATTGAAATATCCTTCTTGCAATTAGAAGTTACACAGTACAATATTTAACAAGTACGCAACTCTTAAAAGGACATTAAAATCAATTATATATATATATATATATATATATATATATATATATATATATATATATATATATATATATATATATATATATATATATATATATATATATATATTGTTTGCAAATGTATTTACATCTATATCTTTATACATAGAGGAACTGCCAGTAAGAAATAGGAAATCAAAGAAGGGAGCAAGGATTGGAGACTAGTTTAGGAGAAAGAGGGCATGACGGAACTACCTAGAATAGCAGAGGAGTACGGAAGGAAATACAGTGACAGGAAATGTAAGGTGATAGAACATAACAGCACAGGAGGAAGCCAGCGGAGTCCTGGGGAAACAGTGTGCTAGAAATAGTAAATAAATATACATACCTATGTTTAGAAATTAATAAAGAGGGAGTAGCATGAGAAAAAAAAAAGGAAAATAAATGAAGGGAAAGCCAGGAAGATGACAGTCATGATATGATTAACGGAGAGAATAGACTAATTAACAAGTATGAAATAGGTAGAAGCTTGTGGAAAGGAATGGCAGTCCTGTATTGTTTGTATGGGTCAGAAATTATTTATTACAGGGAGGGATATCTCATGAGCATTATAGGCAGCTGGAGCTTAGAGGTCCCAAATAGTATAACAGTAGAGTCAATCAGAGGTGAGATGGGGTGAACCACATTCAGTGTAAGGGCAGTGAAAGGAAAACTTAATTCACTTAAGAAGATGGAGGGGCTCAGAGAGGAGAGGTGGGTTACTTAGTGTAGAGGGAAACTCATTTTCGAAAAAAAAAAAAAAATGGAACTGCGGAAACGAAGGGGGAACACAGAGGAAGAGTGGCAGCGGTTAGATAGCAAGATGGTGAGGAAGAAAACAGAGAAGAATTGCAGGACCAGATGACAGTCAGGAATGGAGAGCAAGTCCACGCTTAAATGGTATAGGATAAACGAGAGATTGGTGGTACTTCACTGGCATGTAGGAGACTGGAGGAGTAAATTGTTAGTCAAAACAAGGACAAGAACACTAGAGGTTAAGGCCAGGAGTAGGAACAAGCAGGACCAAGACTATAACTTACGTAGGCGGGAGAGAGAGAGACGATAGAACACTTTATTGTGGAGTGCTGTAGATACGAGCGATAGAGAGGTATAGACTTACAGAGGCAATTGTGGAAATCATAGGTGAATCAGAGTGGCAGACTAGACGGGAGGAAGTAAAGGGATTCTCACATTGCTGGGGTTGTATGGGAGCAAGGAAGAAAGGGAAATGATTGTAAAAGAGATGAAAAGTTCCTTGTGCAGGCCTGGGAAATACACCTGAGAGGTTAAATGTTAAAACTGTTGACTCTGTTTTGGTCTCTCTCTCTCTCTCTCTCTCTCTCTCTCTCTCTCTCTCTCTCTCTCTCTCTCTCTCTCTCTCAGGTTAAAATTTCAGATTTTACAGTGACTAATTTCTTAAATTCTGACAAAAGATCAAAATTTCAGATCTCCAGAAATTATTGACAATTTGGCAACACTGACTGACATCCTCGGTCCCTTCCCGACCTCGCCCATTGGTGGAATTCTCTCTCTCGACCAGACAGGCGACTGTCTCAACTCACTCGGCTCTGGAAAGCGTCACGCCACCAGAGAACAGTTATTTATTTTTTTTATTTAACAATTACCATCATTCTATGACAGAATGCTATTTTATAACTAATAACACACACACACACACACACACACACACACACACACGGTGAAAAGATCCTTGCTTATCATGTACGTTGTTTGTTCTCACTCAGGTAGAAATGGTTTTTAATTTAGTGATGAACAGACAATTACTGTCCTACTTTAGCAAGAAAAAGAATTGGGTGTGTGGTGCGTTAGTGGTTTCAGCGTCTCCCGTATTGGAAGGGTTGGCAATTACGAGTCGAGGCACGTGATTCTCATGACTGGGTGATTTATAAAAAAAAAATAACACCAGCAGTAATAGCCAGCACCAATGAAGCATGAAAAAAAAAAAAAACAGATAATTCTACAATGAGACAAGTTTACTTTTCAAATATGTCATGCTCCCTTCCCCCCCCCTCTCTCTTTCTCAGGCATTTCATAGGAACACTAAGAAATCGATCCGATGGCGAGATAAATCTTTAGCCGAAAGAGGTCTGGTTTAGAACACCATAACCAGGAGAACAGGACAACGTCTACACGTTGTAACCATGAGGGACCTTTCACTAGAGCGGTTTTTGTGAGTTCGGAAATGCGTTTTAAATATTGTAGCAGTTTTACGGGACCTTACACTGGACACGCGCGCACGACGCCAAACAGGCACATAAGCCAACATCTTAGCAGGCTACAATTGGCAGTTGGAGGATGACAAAAAATTGGGGTGTTTCTTTGCTTGCGTGGAACGCGCACAAATACATTCCTGTGAAAGCAGCTTTATAGTACCGCCGACGTGTATGTAAGGTGCTGTCCTTCTCTTCTCCCGGTTATGGGTCGCACGTAGCAGCTCATTTCTCTCTGTTTTATTTTCTAAATTGTCAAAATAGTGAGCGGGAAAGTGCGCGATGTCCATGGGATACTCTAAAAGCACCTAACACTTTGTAATTTATTACCAAGTAAAAGTATCTTAATTATCATGCATATAAGAAAAAAAAAAGATCAAACACCAGATCATCATTGATTACCAAAAGGTAAACGTCCACACACAGAACGAAACATAAAACAATAATAAGAAAACTGAACTAAATAGATTATCAAGGCACTAAGAAAACATCAACACGAGAGGCATGAGGATGCTCCACGCGGTAACAATGATATACACAGAGGTCGCACCAGTAATCAATTATGAATAACATGCAATAAACTAATTATAATAATGTAAATTGTCACACAAGTCAATCAGTCATCAATGACATGCATAAAGTTAACTAAAAATATATATATAAAATAACTGAAATTATTCAAGTTATTGTAATATTCAAACACTTCAGTGCACATACAGGATTTAAAGTTTCTTATGAGTATAAATTCTCAGCAAGCTATCGTAAGTATTAAGTACACTTAATATCGCACTATTTAACGAAGTCTAAACAATCACTACTAACATAAGATTCAAGGGAGAAGTTATAAAACAGGAAACTCCTCAAAATAGGTATTAATTTCTTAGCATCAACACAGGTATGCACACGTAGAAGATACCTAACGCGCAGTCCACAACACAAACGATCTGGAAAACACAACTCCTGAGAAGGAAACTCTTCACGCTACTGATGATCATCCAGCAGGCGCCGATGACACTCCAGCAGTATTTGATATTTCACCAAGTCAAAAAATAATATATATATATATATATATATATATATATATATATATATATATATATATATATATATATATATATATATATATATATATATATATATATATATATATATATATATATATATATATATATTTGTTTATTTATTTATTTATTTACTTATTTATTTATTATTCTTGTTTTTCAAGTGTGGATTCCGAGCACTGTTTGCTATATAGACCACAATAGGTATATTCGCACAGGCAATATCAAGTGAAAAACCTTACCATCTACCTCTACATAAAATAACCAATACACGCAAACTCAGGAGCGCCTCTTTCCGCCTTGCCATTTTATTTCAGTTTCTTTTTCATTGCCTCCTGTTGTATTTTATGCCACATCCAGAGCATAGGTATCGAGAGCCGGTGGTCCAAGCAGTTCAGGAAGTAAGCCTGTAAGGGGAAGTGAGGCACTGTTAGGTACTTATTGTAGGATCTCTTAAGAGAAGGCACTGAAGGGAAGACAGTCATCACTTGAGTCTCAGGAGTTGAATTTCACTAATTCTCGTGTTTCTTGTCTTCAAACAGCCTCCTCGTTGCTTATCTTATTAAAAAAAGTGAACTGAACTATTTATATTTTTGTTCTCCATTTGGCACGCATTTCTGTACAACCATTCTGGCTTAGCACACACCCACCTGCAAGCTGTGAGCCCAGTAGCCCGTGGTGTGGCGCGCGTAGCCCAGGGTGTTTATGGCGCTAGAGGCGTAGGTCGAGGCGATGGGGATGAACACGCCTGGAGGAGGAAGCGTTGCACAAATGCGAATAACTGCGGTACTGAACGAAGGTGTAAGATAGAACAGATAAGCAAAGAGAAGTTCCACAAAGTTCATCCTGAAAATAAAGGTGGCGAACACACACACACACACACACACACACACACACACACACACACACACACACACACACACACACACACGCACACACATACATGCACACACACCCTGGACCAAATATGTACCTGTTTTTGCGTAGAATTTGCAAATAGCCTGCGTCTGATGCCTACGGCTGTACTTGCATTATAGCTCCTTCATTACCAGATTTGCTTCACATAAATAAATCAGACATAACTCTCAACAATTAGTGTTAAATATCGATCACATTCAGACAATAATGTGAGTTGATAAATCGTTTAATAGCTCAAGTCTACAAGGCTGGCACGAGCAAGTCTTGTGATACTCAAGACCGAAGAACGAATGATGCACTTGGAATTCGTGGCCACAAGTTCTTCACGGTGTATCAGATATACATGTATCCCAAACAATAAGGTCCTTCAGGTACTCATTATTAGTGTTATTTTTCTTATGTGGCAGCACTGTTTTTCGGAACAGGAAAGCATCTTCCAAGAAATAACCTGGGTTCTTTCCCCGTCTTTAAACATTGCACTGAAGTGACGGCGCCGAGGCTCATGTTTTAAGAACAAAATAAAATAAAGGAAGCTGCAAGAAACCATCAGGCCTACACGTGGCAATCGCTGTATGAAATATATCTACCTATTTTCACCTATCATCCCCATCTACAAATGTGTCTAATCTTCTTTTAAAGCTCATTTATGACTCATCACTAACAACCTGATTACTGAACTCTTTCCATTCATGTACCACTCTTTGAGAACCAATTCCTTCTTATCTCTTTCTCACTAGCTTTTTTAAGCTTGAACCCGTCATTTCTTGTTCTATCCTAATTCCTGATCCTGAAAATTTTGTTTACGTCACTCTTGTTATATCCCCTATACCACTTAAAAACCTCTATCAGGTCCCCTCCTAACCTACACCTCTCTAAGGAATGTAAATTTAAAGCCTTCAGTCTCGTTTCGTAACGAATATTCTGTATCCTTTTAGTCATTCTCCTTTGTACTAATTCTAATAGACCTATATCCCTTCTGTAATATGGGGACCAGAACTGCACAGCATAATCTAGATGGGGTCTGACCAGCGCCAAATATAACTTTAATATTACTTTGAGACTTCTACTTTTAACACTCCAAAAAATTAATCCTGATACAACTCTCTCGCCTGTCGCCTAACCACGACCTTATCCTGCCTAACACCTTCCCATCTATTCCATGCACCCTAACCTTTCTCAAGAGCCTTTAATGGGGTACCTTGTCGAAGGCCTTCCTAAGGTCCAAGTATAGGATGTCATAAGTATTCCCATTATCCGATGTCTTGTAAACTTTACTGTAAAAACTCAACAAGTTCGTAAGGCAGGACTTCTCTTTCGTGAAGCCATGCTGTGACTGATTTATCAAGTTATGCTTGTATAAATGCTCCTCCCTAATGTTTCTCGCTATTCCTGACACCATTATTTTATCTACAAATGAAGTTAAGCCGACAGGTCTATAATTAGACATAAATGCTTTATCTCTTTTCTTAAAGATGGATACTACATTCGCTTGCCTCCACATCACCGGTACCTCTCCTGAATCTAGTGATTTTCTAAAGACAGTAACTAGCGGTTCACCTCTTTACATTCCTTAAGTACTCTGGGATATACTTCGTCTGGTTCCGGTGACTTAATCTTTTTCAGTCTATCTTCTTTTCCACTATCTCTTTAGTTATGGAAATATCTATCAGCTTCTCATTCTCTTCTGCTCTAGAAATCAAATCAGTATCCAGCATTTCCTGCATGTTTCCCTGGGTGAAAACTGTTGAAAAATACTCGTTCAGAATTTTACCCATCTCTTCCCAGAACTAACTCTCCATCAGATGCTTTAAATGGACCTATTGTTTCTCTGTTCTTCTCCCTTTATACCTGATAGAGTACCTTGGGATCAGTCTTCGCTTGTCCAGCTACCTTTAATTCCTAAGTGTTTTTAGCTTTCTTCGTTAAGTTAAAGACATAAGAATAAAAAAAATAAGAGAAGCTACAGGAAGCCATCAGGCCTACACGTGGCAGTCCCTGTATGAAATATACCTACCTGTTTCCATCTATCATCCACATCCATGAATCTGTATAATCTTAACTTCCTGTTCTAACCAGTTCATTATATTCCCCTGCCTTTAATCTCTCATATATATATATATATATATATATATATATATATATATATATATATATATATATATATATATATATATATATATATATATATATATATATATATATATATATATATATATATATATATATATATATATATATATATATATATATATATGTATACTTCTTTTCAGTCCTACGTAGTGTTTTAACCTACCAGTCATCCACTTGGAATCATTCGTCAGTGATTTTTTTTTCTATAAGGAATATTTATAATCTGGCCTGTATATTATCTATTAACGAAATATTTATACAACTCATCAGCATTTACTTCCTCTGATATCACCATCTCGGCCCCCTATACAATCTCCACCCATCCTCTATTTGCCTCGACCTCACCACCCATCCCGGCATGACCCAAGGTAGAGTGCTTGTGTTTGGTGATAGTCAGGTTAGGCACTTAGATAGTGCGTTCTGTGCTAGGGATAGGAAGCGTAGGTCGAGGGTGTGTTTGCCGGGGGCCGGGATAGGGAAGGTAGCTGATAGGCTAGACACGTGCTTGGAAAAAGATGGGACCAAGCCCATTGTTTTTCTCAGTGCGGGAGGGAATGACCTTGGCAAGGTCAGGAGTGAGGAGCTTATCAGGAGGTTTCGACAGGCTTTGGACAGGATTAGGGAGAAGGGAGGGATCCCCGTGGTATGTGGTGTCTTGCCGAGGAGGGGAGTTGGTGCTGAGTGGCTGTCCAGGGCTATTACAGTGAATCGCAGGCTCGCGAATCATTGTAGGAGTAATGGATGGACGTTCATCGACAACTGGGACCTTTTCTATGGCAGGGACACCTTGTACGCCAGGGATGGAGTGCATTTGTCACGCCAGGGTGTTCGTGTTTTGGCCGAAACACTCGAGCGGGAGGTAACTGCACTCCAGCACTTTTTTCGTTAGTCTGGAGGGAAGAAGGGGTAGTGAGGAGAAGGCAAGGGGCAAATTAGTTAAATCTAGAAAGGAAACTAGCTTAGGGATGGTGAGAAATAGCTTAAGTGTTTACTACACAAATTGTAGAAGTATTCTGAATAAAATAGACTTGCTTAGAGGAATAGCGAGTGTAGAGAAATTTGATATCATCGCTTTAACTGAAACTTGGTTAGATATGTCAGGAAAAGTATTTAATCCAGAGGTTAAGATAGATGGGTATACAATGTTCTATAAAGATAGAGAAAACAGGAGAGGAGGAGGTGTCGCGTTATACGTTAGGGACACATTACAGTGCTGTATGAACAATAGAATTAAAACAGATAACAAAGCAGAGTCGATATGGGTAGATATTAAGGAAGGATCGCAGTCAGTAGTACTAGGGCTAGTTTACAGACCACCGACCAGTACAGAGGAAATTAACACCTCACTGTGGCAGGAATTAAATAGAGCAGGCAGGTACAGTCAGGTATGTGTGGTAGGAGATTTTAATTTTAGGAATATCGACTGGAGTCTGATTGTGGGTAACAAGGAAGCAGAGGAATTCCTTAAGGTAATTCAGGATAATTTTTTAAAACAGGTAGTCGTAGAACCCACAAGGGGGAATAATATTCTAGATTTAATTCTTACTAACAGGGAGGAAGCAGTCACGCAGGTAGAGGTTGGAGGACAGCTAGGTAACAGTGACCATAGGGAAATTAGGTACAATCTAGAATGGGAAGAAACTGTTAGAAATAAAAACACTAGTAAAATACCTGACTTTAGGAGAGCAGATTTTGAAGAATTAAAAAGGTACCTCCAAGGAGTGGACTGGCAAAGGATGCAGGGTGAGGTCAGGTCAGGGACGGAGTTCAGAGAGATAAGGCAGGATGAGGGAGGTGAGGTGAGGCTCCAGAAGGGAGGAGGAAAGAGGAAGGGGGGAGATAGGTGTGAGTATGTTGGAATGTCAGGTCATGCTGAAATGAGAGAGGTAAGGTCGAGGCGAGTTGATGAGGGAGGGGAGAGGATGGTAGGGAACGAGATGAGGGGTTTAGGTGAAGTAAATGTAGATGAATTGTATAAATATTTCGTAGATAAAGTTCATACAGGTCAATTAGCAAATATCCCATATAAAACAATAAGATCACAAAAAAATGACCCTAAATGGATGACTGCTAGGTTAAAGCATTATATAGGGCGTAAGAGAAGTATATATAAGAGATTAAAGGCAGGTGAGGAAGTTTTAAGGACACAGTATAATGAATTAGTTAGAACAGTCAGGAAGTTAACGAGGAAAGCTAAGGACAATTATGAATTAAAGGTAGCCAGCCAGGCGAAGACGGACCCCAAGGGATTTTATCAGGTATACAGGACGAAAAATAAGGATACTGTAGGTCCATTAAAGGCAGCAGATGGGGAGCTGGTTAGTTCTGGGGAGGAGATTAGTAAACTTCTGAATGATTATTTTTTAACTGTCTTCACTCAGGAAAACATGCAGGATATGCCAAATAGTGAACAGGTGTTTAGAGCAGATGAGTATGAGAAGCTGACGGATATTTCCATAACTAGGGAGATAGTGGAGCAGGAGATAGATAGGCTAAAAAAGTTCAAGTCACCAGGACCTGATGAAATATATCCCAGAGTACTGAAGGAATGTAAAAAGATTATTAGTGAGCCGTTAGTTTCTGTCTTTAGGAAATCACTGGAGTCGGGTGAGGTACCAGTAATGTGGAGGCAGGCTAATGTAGTACCCATCTTTAAGAAAGGGGATAAAACTTTAGCGTCTAATTATAGACCTGTCAGCTTAACTTCAGTTGTAGGTAAAATGTTAGAGTCAATAATAGCGAGGAACATTAGGGAACATTTAGACAAACATAACTTGATAAATCAGTCACAGCATGGCTTCACGAAGGGGAAGTCTGCCTGACAAACTTGTTAAGTTTTTACAGTAAGGTGTACGAGGCAGTAGATAATGGTGATAGTTATGATATCTTATATCTGGACTTTAGTAAAGCATTCGACAAGGTGCCCCATCAAAGGCTCCTGAGAAAGGTTAGGGCGCACGGGATAGATGGGAAGGTGTTAGGTTGGATAGGGTCATGGCTTGGTAACAGGCGACAGAGAGTGCTAATAAACGGCTCGAAATCCGAGTGGGGTCATGTCATTAGTGGGGTGCCACAGGGATCAGTATTAGGGCCATTATTATTTCTAATATATATCAATGACTTGGATAGTGGAATTAGTAGCGATGTTAGTAAATTTGCGGATGACACAAAGATAGGTAGATTAATTAGGTCAGAAGCGGATGCCATCGCCTTGCAGACAGACTTAGATAGAATGAATGAATGGACGGATAGATGGCAAATGCAATTTAATATCAATAAATGCAAAGTGCTTAGCGTAGGTAGAGGAAACCCACACAATAGGTACACATTAAACACCCAAACTCTGGTAGGTACAGGGTACGAGAAAGATTTAGGAGTTATAGTTAGCTCTGAACTCCGTCTAGGGAAACAGTGCATAGAAGCCAGAAACAAGGCAAATAGGGTACTAGGATTCATTTTTAGGAGTGTTAAAAGCAGAAGGCCGGAAGTAATATTAAAGTTATACTTGGCGCTGGTCAGACCTCATCTAGACTACGCTGTGCAGTTCTGGTCCCCACATTACAGGAAAGATATAGGTCTATTAGAATCAGTACAGAGGAGAATGACTAAAAGGATTCAGGGGATGAGGAGTATTCCTTACGAAGCGAGGTTGAAGCGGTTAAATTTACATTCTCTAGAGAGACGTAGGTTAAGAGGGGACCTGATAGAAGTCTTTAAGTGGTATAGGGGTTATAACAAGGGAGATGTAAGCAAAATTCTTAGGATCAGCAACCAAGGTAGAACAAGAAATAACGGGTTCAAGCTTGAAAAATTTAGGTTTAGGAAGGAGATAGGAAAAAATTGGTTCTCAAATAGAGTGGTAGATGAGTGGAACGGACTCAGTAATCATGTAGTTAGTGCCAGGACACTAGAGAGCTTTAAGAGGAGATTAGACAAGTTTATGGATGGGGATAACAGATGGAGATAGGTAGGAGTGTTTCATACAGGGACTGCCACGTGTAAGCCTGGTCGCTTCTTGCAGCTTCCCTTATTTCTTATGTTCTTATGTTCTTATGATCTGTCCCCCATCCTCGCACCTCAACCAGACTCTCCTTCTCTCACCACCCTCCCCGGCTCACACAGTTATTTCTCATCTGCTCCTGCCTTCCACCTTCGCACCTCACTTCACCTCCCTCACTTTGCCTTATCTCCTTCACCTTTGTCCTGGTTCTCATTTGCCCATCTCTTCTCCTTCCGTTGCCAGTCAGCTCCCAGGAGGTACAGAGCCTTCTTAATCCATCAAAATCTGCTCTCCTAAAGTCAGGTGTCTTGTAATGTTTTTGCTTATAGATGCTTTCTCCCAATTCAGTCTGTATCTAATTTCACGATAGTCACTGCTACCTAATTGTCCTCCAACCTCCACCTGTGTGATTGCTTCCCCCCCCGTTTGTCGGAATTAAATCTAGAATAGTATGCCCCCTTGTGGGTTCCAAGATTACTTGTTTTAAAAATTGTCTTGAATTACATTGAGAAATTTCTCTGCTTCACTGTTACCCATCACCAGGCTCCAGTCAATATTCCTTAGATTAAATTCTACCACACATACGGGATTGTATCTGCCTGGTCTATTTATGAATATCTCCTGTCTAATGAGCTGCTGGCTTCTTTGTAGTATTCGGAGGCTTCTACGTTAACAAGGTGAGTCATTCTGTAATTTCATATGTTAGAGTAATATTCATGCTAACCTCCAGAGACAAGTTTCACACTAATAACTGTAAGCTGGCGACGGAGGCAGACGGTTTCGCTTCTGGCGCTAAGTAACGTGAAGAAGGGAGATGAAGCAGAGGCGGCGGGACTGTCTTAGGCAAGGTACTCACCGGGCTTATGGACGAGGTCACAGTACTTGGTCATGTTCGTGGAGACATAACCGGGGATGAGAGTCTGCACGGTGATGCCTGAGTTGCGGTACTCACACTGCAGCGCGCGGGAGAAGAAGTCCACGAATGCCTGTGGAGGAACATTCAAGAAGATTATTCTGTTTTCTATATACTGGATGGTTCTACATTGTATGGTTCGGACTATTTATAAAACGCATATATATATATATATATATATATATATATATATATATATATATATATATATATATATATATATATATATATATATATATATATATATATATATATATATATATATATATATATATATATATATATATATATATATATTTTTATTTTATTTTTTTTTTTTTTTATGTAGGAAGGACACTGGCCAAGGGCAAAAAAAATCCAATAAAAAATATACCCACTGAAATGCCAGTCCCATAAAAGGGTCAAAGCAGTGGTCAAAAATTGATGAATAAGTGTCTTGAAACCTCCCTCTTGAAGGAATTCAAGTCATAGGAAGGTGGAAATACAGAAGCAGGCAGGGAGTTCCAGAGTTTACCAGAGAAAGGGATGAATGATTGAGAATACTGATTAACTCTTGCGTTGGAGAGGTGGACAGAATAGGGGTGAGAGAAAGAAGAAAGTCTTGTGCAGCGAGGCCGCGGAAGGAGGGGAGGCATGCAGTTAGCAAGATCAGAAGAGCAGTTAGCATGAAAATAGCGGTAGAAGATAGCTAGATATGCAACATTGCGGCGGTGAGAGAGAGGCTGAAGATAGTCGGTTAGAGGAGAGTTGATGAGACGAAAAGCTTTTGATTCCACCCTGTCTAGAAGAGCAGTATGAGTGGAACCCGCCCAGACATGTAAAGCATACTCCATACATGGACGGATAAGGCCCTTGTACAGAGTTAGCAGCTGGGGGGGGTGAGAAAAACTGGCGGAGACGTCTCAGAACATCTAACTTCATCGAGGCTGTTTTAGCTAGAGATGAGATGTGAAGTTTCCAGTTCAGATTATAAGTAAAGGACAGACCGAGGATGTTCAGTGTAGAAGAGGGGGACAGTTGAGTGTCATTGAAGAAGAGGGGATAGTTGTCTGGAAGGTTGTGTCGAGTTGATAGATGGAGGAATTGAGTTTTTGAGGCATTGAACAATACCAAGTTTGCTCTGCCCCAATCAGAAATTTTAGAAAGATCAGAAGTCAGGCGTTCTGTGGCTTCCCTGCGTGATATGTTTACCTCCTGAAGGGTTGGACGTCTATGAAAAGACGTGGAAAAGTGCAGGGTGGTATCATCAGCGTACGAGTGGATAGGACAAGAAGTTTGGTTTAGAAGATCATTAATGAATAATAAGAAGAGAGTGGGTGACAGGACAGAACCCTGAGGAACACCACTGTTAATAGATTTAGGAGAAGAACAGTGACCGTCTACCACAGCAGCAATAGAACGGTCAGAAAGGAAACTTGAGATGAAGTTACAGAGAGAAGGATAGAAAACTTAGGAGGGTAGTTTGGAAATCAAAGCTTTGTGCCAGACTCTATCAAAAGCTTTTGATATGTCCAAGGCAACAGCAAAAGTTTCACCAAAATCTCTAAAAGAGGATGACCAAGACTCAGTAAGGAAAGCCAGAAGATCACCAGTAGAACGGCCTTGACGGAACCCATACTGGCGATCAGATAGAAGGTTGTGAAGTGATAGATGTTTAAGAATCTTCCTGTTGAGGATAGATTCAAAAACTTTAGATAGGCAGGAAATTAAAGCAATAGGACGATAGTTTGAGGGATTAGAACGATCACCATTTTTAGGAACAGGTTGAATGTAGGCAAACTTCCAGCAAGAAGAAAAGGTAGATGTTGACAGACAGAGCTGAAAGAGTTTGACTAGGCAAGGTGCAAGGACGGAGGCACAGTTTCAGAGAACAATAGGAGGGACTCCATCAGGTCCATAAGCCTTCCGAGGGTTTAGGCCAGCGAAGGCATGGAAAACATCATTGCGAAGAATTTTAATAGGTGGCATGAGGTAGTCAGAGGGTGGAGGAGAGGGAGGAACAAGCCCAGAATCGTCCAAGGTAGAGTTTTTAGCAAAGGTTTGAACGAAGAGTTCAGCTTTAGAAATAGATGTGATAGCAGTGGTGCCATCTGGTTGAAATGGAGGAGGGAAAGAAGAAGAAACAAAGTTATTGGAAATATTTTTGGCTAGATGCCAGAAGTCACGAGGGGAGTTAGATCTTGAAAGGTTTTGACATTTTCTGTTAATGAAGGAGTTTTTGGTTAGTTGGAGAACAGACTTGGCACGTTTCCGGGCAGAAATATAAAGTGCATGAGATTCTGGTGATGGAAGGCTTAAGTACCTTTTGTGGGCCACCTCTCTATCATGTATAGCACGAGAACAAGCTGTGTTAAACCAAGGTTTAGAAGGTTCAGGACGAGAAAAAGAGTGAGGAATGTACGCCTCCATGCCAGACACTATCACCTCTGTTATGCGCTCAGCACACAAAGACGGGTCTCTGACACGGAAGCAGTAGTCATTCCAAGGAAAATCAGCAAAATACCTCCTCAGGTCCCCCCAATTAACAGAGGCAAAACGCCAGAGGCACCTTCGTTTAGTGGGATCCTGAGGAGGTATTGGAACGATAGGACAAGATAAAGATATGAGATTGAGATCGGAGGAGCCCAACGGAGAAGAAAGGGTGACAGCATAAGATGAAGGATTAGAGGTTAGGAAAAGGTCAAGAATGTTGGGCGCACCTCCAAGACGGTCAGGAATACGAGTAGGGTGTTGCACCAATTGCTCTAGGTCGTGGAGGATAGCAAAGTTGTAGGCTAGTTCACCAGGATGGTCAATGAAGGGAGAGGAAAGCCAAAGCTGGTGGTGAACATTGAAGTCTCCAAGAATGGAGATCTCCGCAAAAGGGAAGAGGGTCAAAATATGCTCCACTTTAGAAGCTAAGTAGTGAAAGAATTTCTTATAGTCAGAGGAGTTAGGTGAGAGGTATACAGCACAGATAAATTTAGTATGAGAGTGACTCTGTAGTCGTAGCCAGATGGTGGAAAACTCGGAAGATTCAAGAGCATGGGCACGAGAGCAGGTTAAGTCATTGCGCACATAAACGCAACATCCAGCTTTGGATCGAAAATGAGGATAGAGAAAGTAGGAGGAAACAGAAAAGGGGCTACTGTCAGTTGCCTCAGGCACCTGAGTTCCTGTGAGGAAAAGAAGATGTGGTTTAGAAGAGGAGAGGTGGTATTCTATAAATTGAAAATTAGATCTTAGACCGCGAATGTTGCAGAAGTTAATGAAGAAAAAGTTGAGGGGGGTGTCAAGATACTTAGGGTCGTCGACAGAAAGGCAGTCCGACCTGGGGACATTTATGGTCCCCTCCCCAGATGGGGACTCCGAGGCTGGTGTAGGAGTCGCCATGATGATTTTAAACTTTTTGAGTGACGGGTGTGTGTGTTATTAGGTGCTTGTAGTTTTGTGTGGAGGAAGAGAGTTGTCTTTAGAGGGCAGGCTGTGACTGCCCCCTTGTGTTGTGAGACACAAAGGGAAACGTTCAGTGAGGTCACAGCTGGGTTTAATGATAAGTTCACAGCACCTCCTGAACAGTGCTTTAGACCTCACTGGGAGTAATTATCGTTTCGGCAGGTGTCTACTGCCTGTTCCTTGAACTGTGCAACTGCTGTACAACTGCTGTGTTCTACAAGGAGAGCAGAGAGTGGCTGGATGTCTGAGGAGCCGCTAGTCACGGGGACGCACCTTGGTGGCCGAGTAGATGCCGATCATGGGGACAGGACATAGTGAGGTGATGGAGGATACGTTGACTATTGCACCGCGGCCTCGCCTCAGCATGCCCGGCAGCACCAGCTTGGTCATGGCGGGCACCGAGGCCACGTTGACGTTGATGTGGCTCCAGATGTCCTTCTCAGACACGTCCCCGAACTCCTGGGGTTCAGACAGCAAGACCCCGACGTTGTTCACTGTGGTGGGAGAAGAATACAGTCTCGAGACTAACAGGATATTCTTGCATATCTATCATCTGTCTGTATAAGGTAACTACATACTCGTACTGCCGTGCGTAGCAGCCAAGGACAAAACTCACCCAGGATCCCAATCTCCTTGCCCTGCAGGCCCTTGGCGATGTCTTCATAGATGGGACGGCCGCCACTGAAGTCAGCCTGTATCACCTCCGTCTGCACGCCGAACTCCCGCACTGCGGCACACAATGCAAACCACAACTCACCCACACAGTACATACTTTAGTCAACATCAGCCGCCAATCACAAACTCAAATGTTCCTCTTCTGGCCAAACTTCCTACTGTGTACACCTGGCAAGCACCTTGACAAACACCTGAGTGTTCCGTCAGTGAATTATACCACATCCTGTCATTGCTAGCTGTTCTTGCGTATGGCAAGATGACGACACAGGAAGCAAGACTTCATAACGAAAACACATTCAATTTCAGGCAGAGCAATTTTGAAAAGTAATAACAAATAAAATCCAAGGTCTTAGAAATAAAAAAATGCTAAACACAATTGTCAAGCGCGCCATCTGTCACCAGAAAAGTTTGCATGTTTGTTTACCAATTTCCGCCGAGACCTTGTGCAGCTTCTCCATGGTGCGCGAGACGAGGACCAGGTTCATGCCCCTCCTGGCCAGCTCCTTGGCGTACTCCTTCCCGATGCCATCAGTGCTGCCCGTCACCACTGCGGACACGCAAGGCTTAGTGTCTCAGGCCCCTTCAGGATCCCCAAGGCTGTGTCCACACACTTGTAAAGGAACTTTGAGCAATCATGCGGCAATCCTGGGACCGCCGAACACAGGTGAGAGTGGCGAAGAGAGTGGCTTGCTGGATTGGAGTCCAGGGAAATATCATATTGGCAAATAAACAGGCGAGCAAACAATAAATAAATGATAAACAAATAAATAAAGAAAGAAACTGATAGGTAGATAGATAGACAGATAAATACGTACTTACTTAAGTAGATAGATAGACATAGATAAATAAACATGCCTAGACTGGCAATGCGCGTGCGCAAATCCCTCATACCAACTATGGATATAATTAGCCGATGAAGCTGAAATTTCCTTGCTAATATGGACCAACAAAGCTTACATGAAAGTACACGCAAAATTCAGAATCTTATGCATGCACAAATCACAGCATAAGACTTTCTGCAATTATAAATTTCCAAATTTTGTCTAAGCGAGAGCGAGAACACCATTAGACACAAAAGTGAATGATCTATGCTGTATTTAAAAGAGCTTCGTCTTTCAGTGTTATAAGGAGATGAATTTTATGGTTATGATGTGTGACTCCAAGCGTCACGCTTTTTACATAAAGAAAAAAGAACCAATAAACAATTATGTATTGAGTACTATATCTTATAGGCGCGTTTCTTTCTTGAGCTCAACACTCCTGCAGTTAGGTCTTTTCATTACCATCATGATAAATGCTTTAACACACTTGAAAATAAGTATAAGATTTAAGAATAAAAAAAATACTGACGCTATACAGCACTTCCCACTACGGAATTTATTTCTGCAGCTCACCTGTGGATACCAACATCCCAAATTAAGAAACACCGTCTTATAATTTTTTTTTTTCAATAAAATTATTTTTGAAAACAGGTTTCCGAGTAAAATATACCCAAGGAAAATTCACATTCTTAAGGTACTGGACATCTACAAGCGCCTCAGCGTATCCAAGCGAGTTAGGCCTAACTCGAGTTTGCTTGCTGTTACCAAGGGACAGGGGCAGGGCACCACTCACCACGCACTGGTACATTACCTGCCCACCGCCCGTAGTCTTCCACTAGCCGCTTCTTCCATAACCGCGACCAGAAGTGCACCCTCACGCCGCTGCCCAGACTCCACAGCAGCTGCAGGAGGATCTTGGACACTGCCAAGACTCCTGCGACCGTCAGCACATGTTCCAGTGCCCCGAGGGAAGGGAAGAGCGCCTCACTGCTCATCCTTGCGTCACGCCGTCCACCGCTCAACTGGTAACTCGTAGTATGCTGACGAGGGAGAACGTCTTGTCTACTGCCAGATTTCATTCTTTTCTTCATTAAGGTCGACCAGTATGACGTCTCTGCATGATTAAGGCCTCCCCTGAGCTTGTCTACTCCTCTCTGTCTGCTGTCTGTCTTATACCAAGTCAGCCCAGCAAAAGCTATCTCATCTTTCTATTTAATTCTCTGTCTGTCCTGCCTTCTGTCACCACAGATAGGTTGCCCATTACCTTAACTGTTTACTTCCATCACTACAGTACTCTCTCTCTCTCTCTCTCTCTCTCTCTCTCTCTCTCTCTCTCTCTCTCTCTCTCTCTCTCCCTTTGTTGACGACACCAAAATAGCGAATTCCGTAGTCTCTAACGAACAAGTAATGCAGAAAAATCTAGATAAATTGACAGAATGGGGGCAAACCTGGCAAATGAATTTTAATGCAAATAAGTGCAAAGTGCTTCACATAGGGTACAGAAACGAGAAAGCAAAGTATATTTTAAATGGTACCCAACTTAAAAGTGTTGACAACAAAATTGATTAAGGAGTGACAACATCGAGTAGCTTAAAACTTGTCCAACAATGTTCAG